>NW_024580667.1:35315772-35520021 GCF_017639235.1 Corvus kubaryi | reverse complement strand
CCATTACCGCGGGTAATCCGCGGGCAGGCTCCGCGCAGAGCGGCGCCCGGACCGCCCGCCCTCCGCGTCCCTAGGTTACCGCAGCCGGGCGCAGTCCGGGTGGCAGTGCAGCTCCGTGCCTTTTGTTTCGCCCCGGGCTGGGACCCGGCCCCGGGTCCCGGCGGCGGGGCGGGAGCCCTGGAGGGACGTGCGGTGTCGGGCGGAGTTGTAGGGACGGCCCGAGGAAAGGTTTAGCCCCGGCCGGCAGCCGGTGGGGAGGTGCCGCTCCGGGGGGCGTGCGAGGGCAGCGCCTCCCTCCTGCCTCGGTCCGGGACGGGACGGGCTCCCGCTCGTCCCCGGCCAGGGCCACCACCCCGGGTTTCCTGAGTGGCTGTAGCGACTGCAGCCGCCCGGTCCTCCCTCCCTCCCTCCTCCCTCACACCCAGGGGAAGGCAGAAGTGGCTCCAGCCTGGTGTACTCGACACCTCTGCCATCACCTTGCTCGTGTTCGAGCTGGAGAGTTCGCCAGTTTAAAACCGAATGTTGCCTTCTCTTCGTTATGATCAGCCTCAGACAGCCGGGAACCGCTGGGGAAAGTTTAGAGTAAACTGCAGTTTATTTCCAGAGCGGCAGCTCATGTGCAGTAGGCCTTAGCTTTTGTGATACGGCTGCTTTCTCTCTTTTTAAAGCAGGCGTAAACTCCGTGGAGTTGATTTAAAATTGCTGGATTTGCTTGACTGCCGGCATGAAATTACTGCGTAGCATATCTTTTTCGGTCGCAGCCTTCTTACTTGGGTTACCTTCAAAGAGATTTGTCCCTCGAGAGTGGAAAGGTGATTGCTCTAAAGGAACAGCATCGATCAGCTGTTGTGTTATTCATATCTCCCAGATACTTTTGACTCCTGCTCCATGCATTGCTTCCAATTCACAGCGGGCAGCTGATGTTGGAATCAAGCCAACAAAAATAAAATTCTGAAGGAGGTCAGTTAAGAAAAGCCCCAGAAGTTTTCTTGGAATTAAGACCTTTCTTTCCTCTCCTTCTGGATGTTTATGCGAGTATTGTGATACCTAGCTAATTGGTGGATCTGAGCATTTTAGAAATGATGCTGCTTGCCAAGAAAGTATGAAATCCTCTTAGCTTGTGCCTCACGTGTCCGACCTGCCGGGGTCTCGAAACTCGGGTCTGGCTGACAGGCAGGACAGGACAGGACGGGAGCTGTGTGTGCTGTGCCCGCTGCGCTGCTCCCTGGGGCTCGTACTTACCCTGCCGGGCACATGATGTGCGCACGGGGTTCTTGGTGAGGCTGGGCAAGAGCTGGTCTTCCCCCTTTGCTCTGGCCTTCTCCAGTGTCAGAAGTGTCCTGACTCTTCAAAGGGTAAAAACTCAGCAAAGTGTGCTCAGCAAAGGGTAACAACTCTGTGGCTCAGGAATCCCGCCAAGCGTTTGTGCTTTCCAGTTCAGAACTTCATTCTCTTAGATATGGTTTTGCTCTAGGATTTGGCAGACTCTCTTTCCTTTCCTTTGCAAGTAACAAAGATGAGGGGTTATATGTAATACATTGAATTACGATGGCTATTTTTGAAAGCTTAGACGTGGCTGTATCAGGCCAAACACGGTGCAAATTCTTTTATCCCCACGGAATTAAGCTCAAATGTAGAACTGTGGATCCCTGTGGAAGGGATAGTTGGCAATAGGGCCAACTTGTCATCATGGGAAGGGGATAGAAAGCTGTATTTCTCAGCTTGTTTTTTGCACTGTCTCGTACAGTCAATTAAATTGGTTTTTTTTTCTGCTGTCTATTTTTTGAACTAACCAAACACACTAGGAAAGTGGGCAGAATATTTGGCAAAGGGTAATGTGGAACTTCAGAATGTCAAAAGTTGATATGAGATTGAATGTGTAATAGCCAAGCTTGACTTTTATTTAATGGCTGGACTTGAAATTGGATTTTTTCCTTTTTCTTTTCCCAAGGTTGACACAGTTCATTAATCATTTTGTAATCAATATCTTTAAACATGCTACTTGTAACCAAACTTTTCGAAATAAAACTGTGGAAGGTAAATGACCTAAGGGGAAATGCCACCTAAAGGTGATGGTTAGAAAAAGGAAAGACTTGCCCCATGAGATGTATTTCCGAATTAAAATTCAGACAGAGAATTCTGAATTTATAGAGTTACTCTGTAAATTTTCCCAGCTGATGTTTAGATTAATTTAACTTAGTGAAAAATCTAAACTTCCACTTAAAAAATTCATATATGATGATAATTAGCAGCTCTTCTAAAAAAATATATATTAAAAAATTTGACATTGATGAATACGAGGCTGCCAGTTCTGACAGATTTTTAGATTATGTATGCTTCTTGATGGAGCTATGCAAAAAAATGCTTCTCTGGTTTGAAATACCCTTACATTAAGTCTTTACTTGCTCTTGGGCATGCTTTTCTTAAAGGGATCGACTGCTGTGGAGGCACCCAAACTGGGATGTGTTAGGGCATGAACCTGGAGAAGGTGGTCCACAGGACTCTGCTGTTTTCATAGTGTTTGCAGGGACAAGTTGGTTGTTGGGCAGAGAAATCCCAGGGCTGACAGTGGGCTAAAGAATCAAGCGCTCATCGCCAGCTGGGTGCGTCCCCTCAGGTTTTACAGGTGGAAAACTGTGTGTTGGCTGTTCCCTGCTTGTCAGTGGTTGTCGTCCCTCTTTCCTGATACTGGAATTTGAAGTGCAGGTCAGTGCTCTGACCTTGTCCTCCCCTCCGCTCCATTTGGGGAAACTCAGATCTGCATCTTGCTGACTGCAGTGGGGATCTGGATCCAGAACTTCCAGAGGATTGACTCAATTCACCTTTTAAGCTTACATTCATATTTAGGAAGTATTTTTTGTAACTGTAGGATTATATCCCTAAATGAAGCTCTTAGTGGATGTTTTCAGCAGTTAAACCTCTGTGTTATTAATCTTGGTTGAATTCTAGTGCTGAATCAATGTATTAGCATTGTACTTTCCGTGCTGTGCTGTTAGTGTTAGGGATTAAACTTACTGGGTTTGGTTTCTGGTTTGATTTTATTCCCCCAACTGTTTTTTCATGGTTCTTGTCTGTGCCAGTGCCCTTATTTTATATTGTCTTTTTTAGAAAAGCATTATAAAAATGCTGTTTATTGAATTTGGGTCCACCAACTTGTTCTGCTTTTTCTGTTTCTTCTTTTAGAAATTGGCATGTTTATCTTAAAAGGCCCTTACAAGGCTCAATTTCATGACTTTGAAAGGTTGCAGTTTGTGTATTTTCTTTCTTTATTTTTTTCCTTTTTTTTTTGGTGTATTTTTCTGACTGGCTGAGTGGATGGTGAAGTTTCTAGTTTACAGATGGACTGCTGAACTCAGGAGAGTTAAAGGAACAGCTTGTTTTTCTGTTTGTAAAGGCACAGAAGACTAATTACAGAGGTATAAAAGGTCATCAGGCTCAAGTCAGCTCTGAATTTGTGCAAAATGTCAGTACATTTGGCCTGCAGAAATGTAGTCAAATCAGACAATTAGGTCAGTCTTTGTGGGTTGTGGGCACTATCTTGTTTGTCATCAGTTGCAGCATGATGAGCTTTCTGACCTTGTCTGTAATGAAGTAGACTTGATTAAATATTATGAGAAAGGAAAATACGATATGCCTTTTGGGGGATTTGAGAAGCAGGGATGATCCTTTGCAACTACATTTCTTTTTTCTTTATTCTGGAAATATAAATGGAGGAAATTGTTCCTAATGTTTGGTTGTCAAAAAGGACTTAAAGAAAAAAAAAGAATGGTGTGTCTGTTAGCTGGTACTCACATAAAATGAAGCTTTGTTGGTGAAGTTCAAGAAGGTGCTAAAGTTCTGTTTTCTGTTGACCTCGTGTGGGAACTGATTTTTGTAGTGTGCCCTTCAGTGTTACGCAGTAAAGTCTGTACAGCAAAAGCTGGTTTTGTGTTACTGTATAATACGGAGAAAAGAACTTTCTCAAGCCATGAAATCTGGATGCTGAGGCTTACAGGAGATTTTTTTGTACAATACACATTTGTTACTAGGCATGAGGAAAACTGGGGGGTTGGGTGATATTTTGGTGTAAGGCAGGGATGGTGTTTGCAGACAATGTTTTCTTTCCCAGGTTATAAATCAGGTGTAGTGGTAAAAGTCCACTGGAAGGAGGTGGGAGGCTGTGTCGCTGAGACACTGCTTCCCTTACTGGTGATGCCTACGCTCTGCTCTGGTGTGTACCATTAAAATCAGGTTTTTGGCTACCTTTGCATCAGTGCTGGAGGCTGCTGACCCATGGCACAAGATTTATCAAATGAGTAGCAATGTTAACAATTACTTCAATCCCCATTTCCTTCCAAATATGCTGTCTTGGGGTAGGGGAAAAGTAATGGTTTGGACCTTGCAGGGTGACTGAATTTGCCATAATGGAAGTATGTTAAGAAACTATTATGCTCCCATTTGACATGTGATCCTGCTGTCTTGTAAGGCTCTCTAAATTGCTGTTTCAAATTCTCACCCTCATTAGGGGTAACACAGAAGTGAAAAGGCCAAGTTGTGCGACCAAAGGGGACCTTCCCCATCTCCCCTAGGCATAGGAGCTTTCTTCAGAGCATCTATTTCTATAACACAAGGCATTTAGGTGTATAATACACAAAGTATTACAGAAATTCAGCAACAGATGATGTGTCACATGGACAGTTTTATCTGAGGAAAAGCTGTGACTTTCTGAACAGAGATACCAGATCAAGCCATCCTTGATTGAAACAACTGTGTCTGAGTGCAGGCACTGTGCTCTGTATACAGAGGGAATATGGGATCGCTGCCTCAGGGACAAGCTACTTGGGCATCTGGGTTGTCTCACACAAAACACTGATAGGGAAGAGCACACATTTTTGTAGGTCAGAAGATGACTTACTGGTAAACTGGAAACCCTAGCAGTAACAGGAGGGAGTTGGTATTGTTGGACGCTTCCTTTTCTGAGCTGGGGCTGCTGTTTCTGCTGGCCACCACTGGCCTGCCTTTCTGTGTCTTTCACGCCTGATTATTGCAGTCCCAGTAGTTTGATCGCTGGTCACTAATAATACTGACGACTGTGTCTCCTTAATCAAGGGCCCTTATTTTCTGTCACCTGCACCACAGGCATGGGTCAAGAAGACACTTGTCAGTGTATTGCAATAGCACAAAGGGTCTATCTGCTCAGTAACCCGAGTGCGTTTAATTGGCTCTTTCTGCGCCACATCAGGCATTTTTCTGTTGGTTACGCTCTTTCAAGTAATTTATTTCTGTGCCTGGATTAAGAACTTGACCTGCAGATGTTATGCATTCACTCCTTCAATCTCTGAGTGTTATTTTTGGACGAGTCCCAGCCTCTGTCTCTCCACTGAACAATACCAAAGGTGTTCCACGGGGACCTTTGCTAGCCCAGCAATGGAGCACTGGCAGGCTGCTCATTAATCTTTTATGGCTCTCCTTATCAGTTTGACTGAGAAACTCCCTATCGCTTTGGTTGCACATGTTAGAATAATTAGGCTTCCTGTTCAGCAGGTTTATGTGGCATTGATTTTGGCCTGAAAGTTTAGGGGAGGGGAAGGATACCATCAAATTGTATGAAATGGCAAGTATGTCTTCCATAGTTGCCTTTTTCCATTGTGAGTTGGGTTTAAAACATACTCTTGCACAAAAAGAGGCAGAAATCCCAAGCAGACTTTAATGCTACTTAAAAAGGAGGTGTTCTCCCTTGCATTAATAAATAAGTGAACATAAATCTTAAATTTCTAAGAGGAAAAGAGGATGTGATGGTATCACTGTTCAGTTGGAAGAGGGCTTCACATAATTCAGAGACTCTGGGATCACAGCAGGTATCAGACAGACTTGGAGCATTTCCCTGGCCACCCTTGTCTTCCTACGATTATGGCAAGGGAGGATGGGATGTTGTTTGGAGATTAAGTATTTTTTTTTCTGTCCATCTCTCTCGTATTTCCAGTTATTCTGGAGTTTGCTGCTGCTTGTGGCTTATCATCAAAGTGAACTTAATTTGATTTGGTTTTATTTTGTTAATTCTCTTCAGTCTTATGATTGCAATAACAGTGATTACAACTGAGAAGTCTCTGGCCAGCTATTGCTGTGGTGTATAATAGCAGTGTCTTTTTCAGATTAAGAAAAAGTAGGATTTGTTTAGTTTGTCCCGCCTGAGGTTATTTTCTCAAACATCCAGGCTAAAAAGGAAGGTAAAGCTCTTGTAAAAGTAAGAATCTGCAGAAATGGTGTTGTTTTTTTATTTATTTTTTCTCAAGAGTTTCCTATTTTCCAGGAAATTGTTAGTATTCAGGCTCTTAAAAATACAGAAAATACTAAAGGGAGAAATGGGAAGGGGGTATTCAGTTGCTGTACCTTTTAGAGAACGAAGAGTGTATATAATTTTATCAACCAAATAGTCTCAGTGCATTTCAGAAGTTAAACTTTGTGTGAATCTGTTAAATTAGCCTCCTTGGCTAATTTTCAGTCTTCTTCAGTTTAAGGACCTCAGCTCCTATCTTATCGTGGTGCGAATTCCTCCTGAAAATCTCTGTTTTACGTTGTGTTTGTAAGACCTAAAGCCATTATGTTTGCCTTTAACACACTAAACATTCAGTAGTGCTTTTTAAACAGGGGCGTTAGTTTGTACATGTGGGAAGATGAGCTGTATGGTTATGCCATTGTAACCTGTGTTGTTCATTAGCCATTTTGGCTGAATTGATTGTTGTAATGTGGAAAATAATGTTGTTTACTGTTTTGGTGCAGAGTGCCATTTTTCCCTCCTGTGTCCTTCAAAATATTGAGCATAATTTTCAGTACTATGAAAGAGAAAATTCTAGAAACCATTAAAAGAACCATAAAGTGAGCAAAAAGGAAGGTATACCTACAATGTGTGGTCAATAAATACTGAACTTGAAGCTAGCAGGAAATACCCTCAAAATGCCTCAATATAATAAATAAATAAAAGAAGGACAAAGCAGATGGTGTGATAGTATTGCAGTGGAGAGAAGGGCAAGTTGACTCTGCCATTTGAATGTAAAAATGGTTTTAGAAGGCATTCTAATTAAGTGCTGCTCACAGCTCTGCTTTTAATAGTAATATTTGAATATTGGGATAAGTCACAAACGGCACAATTCCAACGGTGTAGGATCCATTTGATTAAAACATGTGAGTCGGAAGTGAACCTCTAAGAGAAGAATTTCTAGACAGACCTGTGGGAGAGGAAAAGCTGTTGGTGGTAACTTTATGGGGCAGGCTTTTCCATCTCAATATTTTTTTCATGTTGTTTACAATTAAGGCTTGAACGGTAGTGGTGCACCGTTTTTTCTGAGTGTTCTCTGTCTGCACCTCAATAAACGGGTAGGCAACTTCAGCCATGCTAGGCAAACAATGAAGCTTAATTAAAAACTAAGTGGTGGATAGAGGAGAGACTCAAATCACTGCAGCTGTTGCTGGAGGTCATCTGCGTTGCCCTCAGCTGTTCTGCGGCACGAGTGTGGCTGGGTGGTCACACAGGTACTGCTCGGAGCAAATGCAGCCTCCTGCCATCTAATTAGCAGGGAGCAAACAGGACAGTGTCAGGAGGGGGGTCGGGCAGTCCGGCAGGTACCCACACGTACCCACGGAGGGTATGTGGTGGAGCCAGCCGTGCAGCCGCTGAGGGAAGAGTGTTGCTTGGGTAGAAACCAATTTTTGATTGGTCACCACAAGTGAGCACTTTTACATGGTGGCTCTCTGGGGGGAAGGAAATAAATGTGGCAGTAATGAAGACTGTTCAGAAAGTGAAATTTATATCAGAAACCTTGCCCATATTGACAGCAAGTGCAATTTCCCACAGTTATCTGGGAATGCCTCCTGGAGCCGTGAAATAGTGTGTCTTTATCTAATGAGGTACCGAAGTGATGATGCAAGAGCCAGGATGTCTGCATGATTTTTGACTCCAGCTGTCCAGCTTTTTAAGTGCAAATCAAGAACTGTTTCAGATTCTGAACCAAGAAATTATCCATTGGGCAATGCCCTGGACTCAAACATTTCTCCCTTAATTTTGTGTGCAGTGTCTGCACACTGAGGCACCAGAGGAATCACTGGAGCAGTTTCTAGTTGTAATAACGCTTCAAGGATCATTTGAAGCAATGGACAAGCAAATAACACTTGATGGTAGCTCTCTGCTTCAGAAAACCCAACACAGGGAAGCCATTCCTGTCTTCTTGAATGAAGAGAAAGTACGTGATGGAGGTGAGCTAGGGACTAATAGCAGCATGCTGCAAGTGTATGACTGAAAAATTCGATCATCATTGTGATGGAGTAGAGTGTGTGTATGTTTTTCTACATCTGACGAGAAGAGGGAGCTCAGAAGAATTTATTTTTCTGGAACCAGGATATGTAGACTTTTCATTTTCTCTGCTTTAAAAAAACCCTATAAGTAACAGAACTACATTTTTCCCTTCCTGTGTCATGTAAAGAAAATAACTGCGAGAGCTAGGTATGCTTCTTCATCCTTGTATTTGAATTCTGTGCAAGATCAGTGTGATATGAGGATATTTATAGCTGCAGGTTGAAATAATGCCTGTCCTTCAACAAAGCTCAAAAAATTTTAATTCTGTTGTAAACATAATTCAATAGAAAAAGTCCTGAGGAAGGGTCTGTATTGTACTTTTCTGCCTGCTTTTGTCAAAACAAAATATCTCCTCTAACCTGAACAAAGTTATCTCTTAAAAGCGCCCCAGGATTGGAACTGAGGCTTGGATGTATGCCATGAAGGGAAAATGGTAGCTATACATCTAAAAAATGTCTACAGAAAAATGTAAAATGTGTCTAGAGGTTTTAAAGCCTTGTATCTGTGGCAGTTTTGGGCTAACCTCAGGGGAGAAAGAATTTCAGAAAAAAGGTGATCTGAGAATGGTTCCAGCTTGGCAAGGAAAATGTGATTTGGAGACATGGAAGAGAAAACTAATCAGAGTAATAGCTCTAGCTCTTATAAGGAGACTGAGTCTATTCATGAAATTAATATCTGAAAATTAATTATAAAACCAACCTAGTAAGATATCTATAGATCTATATATCTGTATATCTATATATCTGTATCTATCTCAGGACCTAAGAAGATGTTTTAAAATCTGCAGGTAACTCCAGGATTTTTCTCCAGAGGAGTTTCCAGGAGTGGAATAAGAATATCTGCTTTTGTTTTCTCATGGAATATTTGTATCACAGTAAACAAACCCACTTCACTTGTGTGCATATGTTTCCTGCTGCAATCAAGTGACAGTTTGGCTCAACTCAGAAAAGGCTGAAATGCCTGAGAGCTGGATTATACTGAATTAGCTGGGTAAAAGTTTCCTAGAGTCTTTTGACAGTGTCTGACTTCTGTGAAATAAAATACGCCTCAGCAATTTCTGGTTTGTATGTATGTATGTATGTTAACCAGTGAGTGACTTTATTCTAAGCATTATCTTGCTTGTTTATGGCAAACCCTGGAATAGCCTCTTCTTTTCACTAAACTTCCAGGTTAAATTTAATTGGAATTTTGTTAGGAGGACAAGCTAGTCTGGTTGCTTTTGAATGTGCTTAAAGAAAGTTTCATAACTCCTTCTTTGGTATTCCTCCAGTAAGGCCTGATCCTTTTTTTATCTACAAAGTTTAAAGCTTGAGGGAACAATAAAGACTCAAATCAATTGGAAGTAATTGCAACTAGATCATCAGCATAGTTTTAATTTACAGTGTTTATTTAGTGTTCTCCTGTTGAGGAAGTTTAATCAAATTGCTTGTGCTCTAGAGGACTGCAGGGAGCAATAGCAACGGCCCAGGTCCTTGTTTTGATGGCTCTATCATATATATCTATATCTATATATGTATACACGCACATATGTGTATTTGTGTTTGAGAAACAAAGATTTTTAATATCTGGTGCAGTGGCTGGAGTGGTTCCTCTGTAGCTGAGCATGTGGATACAGGGGTCCCACTTGGCTATGTGCTTTCCCAGTGGTGCCAGTCTTGTTTTCCGTAGATGCTCTTAAAACACCAAGAGAGAGGAGCTCTGGTTTTAAATTAAAGTCACACAACAATGTAGGTGAAAAGAGTACTTTAAATACAGTGAATGAGATTGTGTTAGTAGCATGTCTCTGCTATTTTGGAATAGACTTTGGAAGAGCTTTTAGAAGCTCTTGGCTCTGTGTTTATTGTTTGTATTTCTTGTTTAATTGTGCTGTGTGCTCATCTGCCCACCTTGAGCGCTGTGGTGTGCCTGGTGCAATATTTCAGTGTGCAGGGCTAGAATCAGTAACCCTCGCATTAGAGAGCATCTGTGCTATGGGACAGCTTCAGACTGTTTTCTTCAGAGAATGACGTGTGATGGGGACAATTGAAAAGCAAAAGTCTTGACCTTTGAACCCATGGAATGTCATGGGGGATTATCCTTACCCAGTATGCAATTAGTTCATGTTAGAGGGAAAAACAGTAACCCATTTCTTTCTGCCAGTTCCTTTCGGCCACCCTTTATTTCCCCTTCTTCCCCCTTCATGAAATTCCCATATGCATAGACTCTTAGTGTTTTAGCAGTATTTATGGGATTTTTTTTCTGATTGATTAATAAGGCTGAATTTCAGGGTAAAAGAAAAGCATGATGTAAACTGAGGTTCTGTGATTCGGTTTCTGTTTCTCATGTGTGCTGCTGTTGGCATGCCTGGGAAGAACAATGCCTCTTGTCTTAGTTTTAACAGCAGTTTATTAAAAAAAACCCAGCCAAAACCAACCATACTGTTGCCTTTGCAAGGCTGATTAGGGAAATGTATTTCATCACTAGAAATGAATGAATCTATGGCTTTTCTACTATAAATAGAGGGAGAAGAGTCTGCCATCTGAATAATTCCTTTAGTGAAGGTGGGATGTTACTGATGCTACTTTTTTCAGGTTTTCAGGTAGTAAGGATTATTTGGTATTCTCCAAACCTGGCTATATTGATTATTTATTCAGCATTTACTTGTTTTCCTTCTTAAATTCTATCCATGTTTTTTATTTCTCCTTTTTTTAAATGCAGTTACTATCTGTGATGGCATTCCATCATATTTATCCATAATATCTATTAATTTTCCCGTTTTTTGTTTTTCTCTTTTTGCTGTTCTGTGAGTTCTTTTACTCAGAGTTTGAATTAAAATGCAGGAGACCGAGAATTCTTGTTCGGACGTAGTTGTTTATTATATCTCATCTACAATACAGCTGCACGGGATGTGCCTCCAAGGTAACAGGGTGGAAAATGGCTGTGAGTTCTGACTTCCAAGGCTTGTTAAAGTCTAAATTAACCAATTATGAAACTCCGAGTAACTTGGTTTTACTTACAACCCAGTTACTAACTTTTCATGTCCTGCAATGTGGGACTTTTGACCCAATGGCAGAAATCCTAGATTTGTGAAGAAGAAGGAGAAGGACAAAGAAGAATATCCACACCCCAAATCCTCCATATTGTAACCTATTATTACCTCTATTCCCTAAACCTAATTTTCTACATCTCTACATATTCCACCCAGTGATAGAAGTTTTAATTACACAGCAACAACCTCAGTGTTACCACACAATTTAGGAAGCTTTTCCCAGGGTTTTGGATCGATTACAGTGTGTTTCTGAGGATCACTGCCTCTCAGCACTGACAGGCTGAAATTCTCAGAACCCAGGGTTCCAACAAATATCCATAGTATTCATCTTTTCCATTGATAAGGTAAATGTAATAGAAGGACACACCATGTATGTTTTTTAAGTTCCATTTAGTTTATAGCCGAAACTACTTCTGGGATAGAGTCCTGGAACTTGTTAGCTGTTTGTATCTTCAACAAAAGTGTAAGTATGTAAGTTTTGATAATAATCTTTTTCCATTAGTCCTACAGCTTTCTTAACAGTAAGGAAGGAATGCACATCCTTGGAGGCTCATCTGGCATTTTGATAGCCCAATAAAACTTCAGTTTTTTTGGCATGAAGCCTTTAAATGTAACAGATCTTGTATATGATTGGTATGATTTAGACTGCAAATGGCAAGCCCAGATTTGGACAGTTATCTTAATGGATGTTTTAAAGGCTTTTTTTTCTCCCCTGTGGCTGAATACAGTCAGTTAAAAATGTTCTTTGTGATCATCACAAGATTCCAGTTTAATTATTTAAAAAAATTGTGTTCTTTGTTATGTAAGGTCTACATACACTTTGTTCTGTATGTATGATAAAAAAATGCAGTGATTTTGAAACAGTTATCAACTATTAAAAGTATATGACTGTTAATGATCTGATTTATTTAGATATATATATATTGTTCAGTAGTTTTTTCCATAGAGAGAAATAGTCTCTTTTTTTTTTCCCCATGGATTTACAATTCAGTATCTTTTTCTGTCATGTAACATATGAGACACTTTGATCAGTAAACACTTACCTTTTACTCTATAATGGACAGTCCCTTACATTCTGAATGGTAATTACCCTTGATATTACCTGCTTAATTTTTTTCAGTGATTTGTAGGATGAGCTTCCTGTTGTTTCCATTGCCTGCAGAGATGTACTTTCAGTGACTGACTACAGGACAAGTTTTAGGTAACTACAGGCTTGAGCCAGTGTTAGCAAGGATCTCAGCAATGGGATTTTCTGTATCCATAATCTAGTTCAAGGGTGCTCCCTATAAGGACTCAAATTTTTGTTCAGGCATCTTTCAAATGTCTGAAATACCACTACTTCCATTAAAAGGAAAAGAAGAATCTACTTCATGGTTACGATCTTACTGTTGAGGATCTTTCCTGCTGGTAAACTGGACAGTTTAAAACTGCTCCAGTTCTTCCTAAATCTTTAAACTTCCCATTCGACTTGCAGACCACATCCCTTACATGGTCCCACACTTCATTAATCTGCAGATAGTTTGCTCCCTTGCTGCTCAGCTGTGTCAGTCTCCTCTGTTCCTTGGGAAGCTTTTTCTCTGCCCTGGGTTGTCCATTTCTAGAACACAGAGTTGTTACCTGTGGGACAGAGCACTTCAGGAGGACTCACAGTGTAGGAGTTTGTCTTCCTGGCAGCTGGCTTTCCAGAAAGATCATGAGTAACCTACTTACTGGACCACTGGCATTAGATCTGTCAGTCTCTCTTCTGAAATTTAATAATTTTTATCTAACTGCTGTCTTCCATCATACAGGAATTATTAAATTCATTTGTTTTCTTGAAGTGTAATTACTCATTATTTTTATGCTGAGCTGAAGCAGTTCATGATTAATAACCTCAAGGTTCCCTTTTGTTGCCATATGCTTAGTCATTTTATCTGTGCTAGGAAGGCATGATGACCTATTTTGGTTAGTATGTCTGGCTTTTGAGCTGCAGGAGGATAGCAGGAGCATATCTTGGAATTTCTTGGGTATGCCAGAGACAAAATAGAGGATTAAAATACCAAAAATGTTAGTTGAGCATGGATTCTGTTTTGTAAGATTGTTAGAGGCCTGTTAGGCTACGAAAGCTTTAAAGTGTCACCCTTGTTTTTAAAAACTGTATTTAATAAGGAGTTCATTACTTCAGATCATTCTAAGTCCCTTGAAGCAAGCCTGACTTTACTACAGGAATTCAGTAAGGTGTCACTGTTCCTTATATCCATTAACAGAGGTTCTCTGCTTCCTGGTGTTACTGAGAGAGCCACTGATTTTTTTTTTTTTTATTAAATGAATGCAATGTTGAAGGCTCCTTACTGAATGAATTCATTAAGAGAGCTGCCTAAAGGGTATCTTATTTTTGCAGAACATGCAAAAAGTCAGAGTCACTTTGCAAGCTGAGGGCTGTGGTAACATACTATTTATTTCCCTTAAAGCAATATTGCATTTGGCTGCTTTGCTGGTTCTTCATGCTTAGAACTTACTAACTGGGGGGAAAAGACTTTAAAAGGATTGAATACTCATAAGCATGCTTTTTTTTCCCCATTACATTGTCTTCCATTAAAAAAAAAAACCCTATTTTTTTTCCTTAACTTACAAGACCTAGTGGTTTCATAGGTAGTTGTTTGTTATCCATTTCCTCATCTTATGCACTTTAGAGAGATGAGAACAGAGCCATAAGCCTCCTAAATCATACACATAGTATTCCCTAGCTCACTACTAACTAGTCCTAGTAATTGCAAGACTCACACTTCATTGTAAGAAGGACGAAAATGTCAAGTTTGTGACTGTGTGCCTGCTTTGTTTAGTAGCAACCTTAGTGCTTTTTCTCGAAGTTTCTTTGAAAATTGACTTGGTGAACAAAGAAGTGTAATTCACTTAAAGGCTGAACTTTGTGAGGCAATGAAACAGGAAAAACTGTATGAGTTTAGTAAATGGGGATGAAACCCAGGATCCATCAGAGCAAGCCCAGGAGAAAATGTGGGTGATGAAACTGCAGGGTTTGGCCTTGAACACAGCTGATAACTGAAGGGCAGGAGCAGTTTATCTGCCATCCATGGGATGCTCCTGCTGACCTTGCTACCTTCCATATGCTGAGAGTAGTGTGGTTTTCCTAAGCATGCCAGAGGTGATCCAGGGAAATCTTTCTGTGAGAAGGGGAGAATTAGAGCTTGTGAGACACCAGCACATAGTGTTCATGTGGCATTTTTCTTTACATTTTTATTTCTTGCCTATATCTATCATCCCTTACTGCAAAGATGAAGTGTGTTGATAGTTTTTCAGTACTGTTGTACAGTTATTGAGCAAAAGGAGTTCTAGTCCTGTAATCTCGTAGTGCCAAGTAGAGCTTACCAAAATCATTGCAAGGCTAGAGAACAGTCTAGTTTGTATTAAGTGTCTATTTTAATAGAGTGAGGTCTTCAGGTCCTTTCTGGTGTGGACCTTTTATGCTACATATGAGCTGCTGTGTGCAGCTTGGCTGCTTGCACACCTTCCAGGGATTTCTCACGCCTCCCCTGAGGAGTCAACCTGAACTGGTCAGTTCAGACTTGCGGCTGGTACCACAGTCATTGTTTCCTTTTTGGTACCGTTCCGTAAGTACTTGAAAAATTGACATAAGTTGCCTCTGTACAGCCTTCCCTTGATTTTCGAGAAACATCCCTTTTTCCCAGCAGAAATATTCCAGGTGGCGTTTCTTGGAGGGGTGCCCATGCCTCTCATTAGGTAAATGGGCTCTCTTCCAACACCTGCTGCTTTATTCCTGGATAATCATCTCCATGTTCCAGCGTTCTTACAGGCTATTTTTGCAGAGTTGGCAGAAAATTAGGATTATGTGCATTAAAGCTTGAAACACACAAAGAATTTCAGGTATCTAACTGAAGACATCACGTAAATTAGGCATCTCACAAGCTTAGTGGCTTTTAGATAATTAAGGAACTTCTTGATATTTCCATAAACTTGAATATTAGTGAATTGAAAAATTAATTATGGTCTTGAAACCTAATCTCTCTGTTGTATAATCAGTTTTCTGGTAAAGTTTCTGGTAAAGTTTTGTGGTTTGGTTTTTTTTTTCCCTGATGCATTTTTAGAGTTGACTTTTAAGGCATCTTAGTGATCTAAGTTTAGTTCCTTCCAAGTGCTGTGGTAAAATTGGCATTTTGGTATAAAGAAACAAGTTCTCTGCTAATTTCTAAGACAAAAGATTTAGGAGCAGTACATGTAAACAAGACAATATAACACTGAAAAAAAGTGTAAATGTTGTTTAATCTACTGGTTGTGGAAAAAGAGATATCAAAGTAAACTTAAACACATTATTTGATTGTGAATGAATATTTGCGATTTATCTAATTTCCACTGATGGAAATGGACTTCTACAGGAAAATGGCAACAGCAGTTTTAATGTAAGGTTTTGTTCCTACCTAATGTGTTTAGTTTTCAGTAATGACTTTAGTCCTCTGTTTATCTTTCCTTTTGAACTAAGAAATTATCTAAAAATAATTTAAAAGATATGCTTGTGCTGTCTTTTTTCAAACTTTTTTTTTACTTGACCAAGTTTCATGTCCTGCTAGTAGAGTACGTATTAAATCATGGGGAGGAGTGGAAAGGAGCACTGCTAAAGCACAGACTACAACATAAAGTTATCTTTCTTAAATGATGAAGGACACATGCATAAAAAGTTTGGCTTTTGAGGGATTTTTTTGGTTTGTTTTGGTGGAGTGTTTTTGTTTGTTTGGGTTTGGGGTTCTTTTGTTATTACATGTGCTTTGCTGCAGAAAAATAACCGGTTCTTTCCAAGCGAGGCTCATGGTGCTACTGCTACTAATGCTAGTCTGGAAAGTTCAACATCTTATGAGATGTATGATACACTTTCAGTGTGCTTGTCTCTGAGAGATTTTCACCTCATTTTCCCCTGCAGGCTGCTTTGTGCATGGCTGGTTGTGTATTCAGAAGAGACTTGTCCCCTACACATGGGAACTTACATTTCCTGCCATTTCACATGCTGGGGGGAAAATGAAATAAACTACAAGCAGATTCTCCTCCCAGCCACAATTCCTGGAAACTGTATGCTGTTGTGGGCATGCTTATTTTCTACTTTTCTTCCTTGCTGTCATAATTTCAGCCTTTTGAGGAAGGGAGCAGACAGTTTATTTAAAAACCTGTTAGAGCAAAACGTCATTTACATAAGAAACAGTAGATGCCTTCATGATTCTGAGCTCTCTTTTCCTTTGCAGAGACTAGGAAGATTTTTTTATAAGTCTAATCAAAGGATACCCTGTAATATTAGAGATACTTCTTCAGAAAGGCGAGACTGAAACCTCAGACATTCTCATATATGCTTAAGGAAGGGCTGTACTTGAGCTTTCCTTTTCAGAGTCATCGGGAGCTCAGTCCAGTGCTCAGATGCCACTTTCGTTTGTAGTCAAAGGCTGTTTTGCCTTCAGATCTTAGTGAAGTTGAGGGTAAAGAAATGTTCTTGGTGATGTGATGGGCCTTTGCAGAGTTTCTTCATGCTCTTCTCCCTTCACCCAGTTGCTTCCCTTGTGATTACATCCAGGCCTTATCTTTACCTTATTGGGACCTTTCTAGTTTTTGTTTAGCTATTACTTGATACTTGTTTCTGTTTCTTTGTAGGGTTTGTTTGAAAAATACAGGGATCATAAGCTGCTGAAATTGGAAACGTGAAAGCAATTTCAGGTGGTGAAAAAAACCAAGATGGATGAATATATCTTAACAATAGCTTCAAAGGATTTGTAATACCGAGGAAGTTGTTAAGGCTGATTTCTAACCATATGTTTTTTACAAGAGGAGAAAAGTTAATGCTGAAAGCATGAGAACATGGAACATGGAAATAGTGGCCTGAGAGGGAAAAGCTGGTATCTTCCTTTTGTTTTCAGATATCTTCTGTCTGGACTAAACAGTTGACCATACTAATGAGGTCTGGTGGTTTTCCTGAAGGTGTTATGCTTGCCATAAAAGTCCCAGGTGGTGGTGCATGACTGAATCAGCATGATTCTGGGTGTGTATAGGAAAGTACAGGTCACACATTTTAATGGCCTGTTTCTGTCTGGTTTGACTGGTTGCCTAAAAGTGGTTCCAGAATAAAATTTACCTGCTACTAAATGATCTGGAGTCATATATTCTGATCTGTATCTAGCACTGGTAACTTATAGAATAGTACCAGTGAAACATTAATTCATGGAGACATGCCTGGTTTTGCTTATTTGAAAACAAAGCAGTGCTGCTTTTATTTAGGAAATAGTCTCAGAATTAGTGGTAGTTCAGAGTTATGCAAAGAGAAATGAGGTACAAAGAGCTAGACTAGAGCTTTAGCCCAAACACTTTCATGGTTTTGCATAATCTCTAGATAAGGCAGTGTCGTGGGAACACTGTCATCAGAAGAGGCGGGGGGCAGTTGTGTGAAGTTGATGCTCTGGATGGAGCTGCACTTTGGTAAGTGGCACTGTTTTGAAATCACAGTGGAGAAGTAGGGGTGAGTCACTAAATCAGTCATTTTAGTGCCAGTATTGAAATTTTTGGGATAATCACTGAGTGGAGACAAGGAAGCCCAGAAACATGATAAAATAAGCAGTAACAGATTTACTGTCATCTGACAAGTGGTGCTGATATCTCAATGAAGAGTTGACCTCTTTGCACAGCAGCATAAGGCATATCAGTGACTAAGCTTTGTTTAACATGCAGCTCAGATGTATTCCATACCATGCCTGAGCTAGTGTTATCTTTGGTGGAGGAGGGAAAATGTGGGCAGCTGTTCCATTGCAAGCCTGTCATGGGAGCCAGCAGGAACCAGCTGTGGTTTTATGTGGTTCACATAATCAGCGCTGCACAGGTGAGAGTCTGGACAGTGGATGAAGGGGATCTCTTGTCCCCCTGGCTTCAAATGGTTTGTGCAGAACAGGAAAGCCACTATGTACTGTAGAACTTATGGGGCAGCTCAAATGGCAACCCAATAGTGTTGGAACAGGTTGGTTTGTTTGTTGAGGTTTGATTTTTTTTTTTTTAAAGTTCTGTGTGCCTGCATGCAGAACATGAAAGTATAAGAGGCAATGTGTGAAGCAGAGCAAGAATGCACAAAGCAAGAGAGAGCTTGTTGATTATCCTGCTATCTGAAAAGAGATTTCAAGTTGAGAATTTCTGCATGGTTGAATCTTCCTTCCCAAGGGAAGGATTTTCTCTGGGTTTCAGCTCAATCAGTTTCTCCCGAGAGAAATAACATACATACGGTCTAAATATTTTCTAGTTACTTGAGCTCAAAATGGGTGGTGATACTGAAAAATGCAAATTCACTTCTCGCTGGAAGATCACTTTCTGTAAGGGAACCAAAGTTTATATACTTTGTTTTTAAGGCACTTTAAGCCTGTTTTTATCAGGAGGTGAGAAATGCAGCAGGGTAGCTGCTCTGCATGAACTATAATTGTGTTTATAATGTGGTGGTAGGGCTGTGCAAGTGGGCAAATATCTCATGTTATGAGTGGGTGCATAAATCTGTTATTGCCTCATAAATCTCATCAAGAGGTCATTTTTTTGACATCTCCCAGACTGATAGTTTGCCTGACAGCCATTTTAGGGAGGAGAGCTACAGGCATGGCAGGGGACATGAAGGTAGAACAAGCTTTAATGCTCTTTTGTAGTGCCTTCAGTTTCTGAATCTGTGCAGAAGTAGAGTGGCCTCTTTCTTCCTCCTTTATCTTCCTCATCTCCTTCTGCTACTGACTTCTGGGAACTGTGCAACTTCTCAAATGACTTTCAAATTCACCAGCACAGCACCGTAATTGAGCTCAGCCACCTCAAATGGGGGACAGAAGCTTCTCCTGTATAACTCAGCTCTAATGAGGTTTTTAATACCAGGCCACAAAACAGAAGTAGGTAAATCTGATTGTTCAAGGTAGGCAAAATTACAGACCTTCTACACCTAACCCAGTCCAGAAACATGTAGCATAGCTGTGTTCATGTAAGAGGAACATGTCAAAACAAGTGCAGCTCTCCAATAGGAAGCAAATCTTTGTCTGACTTGTGGCTTCAGCAGGTGCTGCTTATGCATGTTCCTTCTCAAAAGATGGGGTTTTCCAGCAATGCAATGATTTAGCCCTGATATTTCCAGGCAGAGATCTGGCTTAGCCCAGCATTCCACCTCTAATAATAGTAGTAATACTTATGGGGAAAAATGTTAGTAAAACAGTGATCCCTCCCAGCTTTTGGCAAGCTGTAGTTCAAGGACTTTGAGCAAGAAAGTCATGTCTACTCCTTTGTTTAACAATCCTTGACAGACTTTCTTTTGTGAAAACATCTGACTATGTATTAATCTATTTTAAATTTTTGCCTTTATAACATCCTGTGACAATGCCATTAATTGTGGTATGGAAAAAGTACCTCCTTTTCCTCTTGTTTTTAAACAAGCTGCCTCATAAACTGCATATTTTACTGCCTAATTCATGTATTCCGAGATATGATTTCCTATTTTCTTTCTCTGTAATACCATTTTATGTAATACCATTTTATGTCTGTCTTTTTATCCATCTTTCCCCCTTATCTAAATGCACTTGTTTGCTTAGTTCTCCTCAGGTTAAAGTTGCTTCAGTCCTCCCATCGTTGTCACTCTTTGAATCTTTTCTTGCTCTGCAGAATGATTCTCTGAAAATTGCTTGGTGCAACAGCTGTAGGTACAGAGCTCCTGTGGTGTTCTCCGTCAGGTGTCCCTGAGCTGCTCACTCCTGGCACTCCCTTTGCTCTCGCAACCAGCACTGAACTTTGTCATCTCTGAGTGTGTAGTTCCTGACTTTAATTAAATTGCGGTGACTCCAAGGTTTCCATTCACTATACTGGCTGTGACACTGTGGTGTGTGTAAATAAATACCTGACAAATCTATCTGCAGCTCTACACAGTTAGTTGACTTTATAATCTTGCCGCTTGCTCCATTTTTCACATAAATAATTAATATATTGAGTAGCACAAATGCAAAACCAGAGTGAAAACTGGCTGTATACTCCTGTGCTGTTACTTTTAATCTAACCAATTGTTAGTTCACAGGAGGACTTTCCATTTTATCCCATGACAGTTCAATTTCTTTAAAAGCCTGTGGTGAGAGACATTGTCAAAGGCTTGTTAGATAGACATCCAAGCATGTTGTACGTATCATATATACCACACTTCCTTATATATGTCATGGCAAGTTTGTAGAGGAAGTCGTGCAATGATGACATTCCTCTATCATGTTTAATTGCATACCTGCTAATCTGTTCTGCAATTTCTATCAACTTTCTCAGTGTAGAAGTGAGCCTGGAGCTACCAGCCTGTTCTTCCCTGGAGTCCTTTTATTGAAATTGGCAGCACATCCTCAGCTTTTTATATCTTGTTTTTTGAAGTTTGTTTTAGAGGGAAGCTGGGCAGTGTGGTTAATAGTTCTGTAGTGGTATATTGAAGTGCCTTTACAATTTCTGGGTAAGTAGCATCTAAATCTGGTAGCCTGGTGTTGGTCCTGGAGTCTGATCTAATAGTGCTGTGGTTTTGACAGTTGTGTGCCTGTACCATCTTCTCGCTCCCATACACACCTTGCATTTTCCTAAGTTTTGGGAGAGTAGTGGCCAGTTTGTTTCCGTTGTCCCTTGGCCCTGCTCAGTAGGCAAGCAGACTTTCCTTCTGTGCCCTCAGTGCTTCCCATGTGAGAAACAGGAGCTGGAAGGGAGGAGGTTGCTGGAAGGCAGCAGTATACAGCCATGGGGGAGCACCTCTTTTTGCAGGTCCAGAAGCCATGGCAATAATAATATATAGATAGATATAAATTGGCATTTATTGCATGAATTATTTGCATGGACAGTGTAGTTGAATGTAATTGTTTATACAGCTCTTATCACTCAGAACAAATCTCCGTTTCAATTAAAAGACTTACACAAATGGGCTTTTTCAAATTTTTGCATTGATAATGAATTTATTTACTATACTAATGTAAACTGTTCTGTTTTGGATTGTATTCATAACAGGATTTAAATACAACTCTTCAGATATTTAAGACATGAATAGAAGTTAGGATCAAAATTAAGGGTAAGGTGTTTATTGTTCAGGAGGGTTAATGTGTGTTTTGATTTTGAAGCATTTCACAATTCAATGTTTCATATTAATTCCTGCCATTTGATCTTCAGTATTTGTAACAAAGCTCCTCAGTCATGTGCAAGCTCTCTTTTTAATGAGGATCAGACTTACCCTTCTATGCCTCTAGTGGCTTTCTGGCTATTTTACTGCTTTTTACTCCCTGTAAAGAAAGAGGTAATTCATTGTTCTAGTCTTAGAATACTTGAGGTGAGACAGCAGTGCTCTTCTCTTTCTCTTTTACCTACTTCATTTCCCCTTTTCTTCTGTCTTATGTATGTGGTTATTTTTTGTTGTTCTTCAGTTTGTGTGTGTGTCCCCATGGTTTTCCTTAATTGCTTTTTGCTCTGACTGCAGGATCCTGGCTTCTGTGTGTGTGTGAGGTTTGTGCAACAGTTTTTATCTAGATTCTGCCTTTTTCAGTGGCTCCTGAATCAACTTCCCTGCCTTGAATCAATTGAGGTAATGTGGCGTGGTGTTGCTTAGCAATGCTGGAAGCTGATACCGCCTGGGTGATGTGTGTGCTGTAACAGCACTGAGCAGGAGAGACTACCTGTCCTCTGTGGTCTGTGCAGAGAAGAAATCCTGCATTTTCTGATGTTTTCAGCATTCTTACCTTTATGTGTTTGGCTGGGTTTTTTTTCTTTTAATGTTCCGAGTAACAGTTTTACAGACTTATGCATGTTCCTCCCCCCTTCTTTCTGATACATGCAGAAAATTTGATAGCATGTAGAATCAAAATATAATTGGGATGTCAGTCTTTAAAGAACTGGGTCCCTAATTAACTGTCTTGAGATAGGTATGTTTTCTGTCTTCCTCCCCCACATACCAAGCAAAGCTGTTGTGAAGGCAGAGCTGAGCTTTGTAGGATGTTTCAGTCCTCCAAAGCAGCACAGATTGGCAGCCAAACTGGTGTGCATGGCCGCAGATTAAAAACCAACCACATAAGAAATGTAGGATGAGGTATTTTGGCAGCAGATGTAAAGTTGTTAGTGGAACTTATTAGCGCTGAAATATTTCTTTTAAATTGTTGAAAAATCTAAATTTTCAGCTGTGGGTAGGTTTTTTTACTCTCATTTAAATGGCAAAAGAGCGAAGTATTGTTTCTTGCAGCTTTCTTGTTTTGTTGTTTTTTACAAAGCCAAGGGAGTATACAGTAAAAAAATTTAAACTATCTGCTTGTTTTCTTATTGTTCCTTCTCTTGAATAAAAAGGACTAGAAGAAATTACATACATTGGAATCAAGTATCTTTGAGGCACATTTTTACCAGCTGGCTGCTCCCATTTTTGCACAACACTGAATAGCATGGGACCCCATGTTTAAGTTGTAGGGTAGGATAACTGTGAAGGTGTTATTTTCCTCTTTTAAACCAACTAGAATACAAACCAAAGTTTTTACTTGCAATCCTGGGTGGAAGAGAGAGGGGGTGTTCTCCATCAGCTTATCAGGAGTGTGGAGCCTGACATACTTCCTTTCTTTGATGGCAGTTGTGTTGAGTATATCTGAATAGCAGGGATAAAAACTTGATCAGACTCAAAGTCTTTGTTCACTTCATGCAATAATGTTTGTGCTTCAGTAAGCACAAGCCCACAACTCTTTTGCAAAAACTCTACTTTGGAGTTGGAAGGCTTGCAAACTCTTTACAGAGTTCTTACAAATTTTGTGTACAGTTAGCCAAAGTAACTGGGTAAGCAATTGCAGCCCTCAGGTGCTGGGTACCTGCTGTCTCAGTGGTGCTGCCAGATCACCTGTTCCTTTGAGCCTTTGCCCCAGCACTGCACTGCTGATGGGGTGGAAGAAAGGTATTGGTGGGATGGGGACATGGACCTCCACAGCTGGATCATGGGGGCCCGGCCTGAAAAATTAATCTGGGCACTGAGGGTGTGCTTGATGATGTCAAAATGCACCCAGAAGTCGAGGGTGGTGGAGGTGATGTGGTCTGGAGGCTGATCCCACCTCAGTGCTGTTTACTGGGGCTGTAAAGGATTGCTTATGAGACATGGGGTGGTTCAGTGGGTTGGTCCCTGTGACCAGCTGCTCCTGCCTCTCTTAACCAGTAGTGTTCGTAACCAACAAATGCATTTCCAGTAGCCTGATAGTTTATTCATTTCTGGTTTAGACCATTTAATCCATAGTATGTACTCATGAGTCCTTGTCTGTAAGGAAACAAAACATCGAGCTGGCAAGGGGATTTTATAGCAGGTTCATTGCCATGGTTTCAGACGGCCTTATGTAACCTAAAAATAGATTCAGGGAAGAATATTCTCTTCCCTTCCCTGCCTCCCCCAGCTCTAACTAATTGTAACTTCCTTTTTTGTACATTTTTGTTGTTGTGGATTTACTGACTGACAGGTCAGGCAAATTTGTTTGATGTTTTATTTTAAAGAGGAAAGTTCATTGCAGTGTCTAATACATTGGGGAGTGACTTCCCTGGCTATTACCTTCTGCTCCTGTCTCCTACACTTCAGTAGTGCCACTCTGGTAGACTGCAGCTCATTACAAACCGGTGTAATAATCTGAGATGTGTGAGGGACCATCCTGGGGATACCTTGGATAATTACAACCTTGACATTGCCTTGTGCTGAGCAGGGGAAGTGTAGAGAGTACATGATGATGTGCCTTGAGCAGCCTGCACTGCTGCCTGAACAGCATCCTCTTCCAGAGTCCAGCTGGCAGCTTTCCTGTGTCTCCTGCAACCCCACAGCTAGGATGTTGCAGACAGGTTAGGGATCATGGCTGTAACTAGCAGGACAAGTTTTAAAATACTGCTTTGTGTACAGTGATGCCTGGGCTGCAGCTGCAAGGAGCTAGGGGAGGCAAACTGGGTGACCTCTGCTTCCCATTCTTGGTGTCCTTGCTGAGACAGCATTAGAGCTATACAGCCTTGGCTGGCATGCCTGGAGCTTGGGCATGGCTTCACTACCTCCGGATTGCAGTGTTGTTTGTCTTTGAATGTCAGAAAAGTGGAGGTGGAACACAGCTTGGCAATTAATACGGTCTCCTCTGATGTGTACTGGCTAAGCTATATTTAGCTTCGGGCTGGACAGTTGAATTTCTTCCCCCCCCCGATTTCAACATAGGTGTTGACTGCTTCTGTTAGCAGGAGTCCTAGATGCTTTTAGATCTCTCTCCCCAGACAGGAAGGGCATGGGTTGGAATCACATCGATGCCTTGGATTTCCTGCATTGCTTCCTGTTGAATTGCTGGGCCAAAAGCTAATGGGAGAAGATACTTTACTCAGTGTTCAACTCCTGAGGCTCACAGCATGCCTATTTATGTTGGAAAGCAAGTAAATAGCCCCATAGCAGCCTTATCAACTATATCTTTTAGTGTGGGGTTTTGGAGCAAAGGGAAAGTGTTCTGGGTTGAATTGCAAAGGGGAAAAATCCAGCGTGGTCTCTTAGTAGGTTGTTTGGTGAGCAAGGTGTTGGTTCTGCTGATCCATTTCTCATCACCATTTTTCTATGACTGCTCAAGAGAAACTGCAGTAAGTTTATTTGTTTGTTTGTGTTGCTGCTGGTACCAGGCCTTTTCTTTCTTCCTGCTGCTGCTTTTGTGGCCAGGGTGCCCTGACCTCCCTCAGTAGGGACTGAATGGAGAAGGGCTGATGTGACCTTCCTCAGTAGGGACTGAATGGAGAAGGGCTGATGTGATGTCAGGGTACAAATATGTCAGTGAATGGGCTGCAGTATATTGCTAATTCCTTCTCTTCTTGGTTTATTTACTGGTTGTAAATACTTTCAGACTTTCCCGTGTTTCTGAATCGATCAGGGTTGTGTCTCCTTTTTCTATATGCCATGTTGGACAAAATTTGTATATTTAGGAAGAAGGTGGTACCAGATAGATAGGACTGCTTAAGGTAGGACTGCTATCCAGAACAGATTAAACTTTTTGAAGTATTTTCTGTTGCTTGTATGCTGTGCTGCTTTGCATTTGGTAGCTGCCTATTGTGCCTATGCTTCCCTGCTCCTCCCTGAGATACTCTGCAGTATTCATATGCCTGATTTGGCAGCTGGAGAGCAGAAGAAGAGCAGCCCCCAAGTACAGATGAGAGAAATGTGCCTTTTCAGCCTTCCAGAGGGGCAGGAACCTGCCTTGACTTGTTCTTCACCAGTACAAGGCACAGGATCTGGGGCACAGGTGGGTCAGGTTGGCTGTTACTTTGTTCTGAAGAGCGTCTCTTCCTCTTAGAGTGGAGGTGAGTTTGCCATCCTTTTGGAGGATGCACACTGGGATTTTCATAAAATACAGGGGTTCCTGGTTTTAAGGGTTAGCACTGCATTTTTTTCACATCTGGTGATTTTTTTTCTATGTCCCGTTCCAAACTCAAACTGAAGGAGTTCCTCCAAGGATGAGAGCATGACTACCATCTGTGTTCAGTCATGTGCTCCCTGGGGAGAAATGCAGACTGCTTCATGCAGGCCAGTCCAGATTGCAGAGCCAGGCCATGTTAGTGACCCTATGAAAATATAATCCTGTCTGATGCTAGAGGGGAAAAGTTTCCATACCTGGCAGATGTTTACATATTCTTTAAGTGGACCGCCTTTCTGCTGTAGTGATTTAAACCCCTGAAAATACTCTATGCATGGATTTACATAAAATAAAGCAACCTGCGTAATATTACATCAATGCACAGTAGACAATCATCTCCTTCCCCTCCCATCTGTCCAATGCTTGTGTCATTTTACATCCATTTTTGTTCCCTCCAACACTTCAGCCGCTTCCTTGCTCTGCCCCCTGGGCACCAGTGTGCTGCACATGGGAAAGCTTCTGTGTCTGCACGCTCCTGAATTGTGCGGAGCTTTGTATGAGAGCTTACCTCCTCTGTTGAAAGATGAAGAGACTGGGGTGTGTGTCTGTGTGTGTGACTGGGAGTGGTGGATGGCTGGAATCAGAGACAGAGGGTGTATGTATTTGGAGGAGCTTTCAGGTTGCTGGTGCATCTACAGGAGTAAAGAAGTTGGGGGTGAGGTGAAAGCAATGTCAAAAGCAGAAAATCCTATACTGTTTGTTTTGTCTGGATAATGAGGTGTAATTTGAAGGCAGATGCTTCACTTGTAGACCTTGTAGGAATTGAAATATTCATATTCAGGAGTTATGAAAATTGAGGATACTATTTTCTGGAATCTCAAGGTAGTACCAGTCATGTGATTTGCTTTCTTTAGAGTTCACATAAGGCAACACATCTTAATACTTGGAATATCATTATAGATCAGATGCTGTTTAAAGAATGTGATTAATGTTGCAAAGCAGAAGTTCATAATGTAAAGATGCAATTCTCCCTTTTTGTGACGTACGACACAAGTGTAACTATTTAGTTGCATTTTCCCCGTGTAACAATCTTTATGTTATTTGTTGGCTGTGGTAGTAGTTCTCCTACTGCAGGGCACTGTTGTCTATTACACTGTCTGAGAAAGCTCTTGTCCTTGCCTTTTGCAGATATTGAAAGGGAAGGGTGGCTCAAGATGGTGATGGCCTCCTGCTTTTAAGGAACTGGACTCAGTTCTCAACAGATTCCCTGCATTGTTAGAAGTGATTTAAACACCCACGAAATGGTTAAACTCTTGATAAGCTTGAGATCCAAGAGCTAATTTTCAGAAGGCTTCATGCTCCTGGATGTAGCCTGCAATTGTGTCTGAAGCAAGCTGTGGGCTGTGAAATACTTGAAGCATGATTTGGCCCTGCAAGTCTCACTTGGGGCATACAGAATCTGTTGGTTTTCATTCTGTTTGACCTAGATCAATAAATGGATTTAGACTCCAAACTCCTAGTAGAGCCAGTATTTACGTGTCTTGGGCACTTGGGTTTTCTGTCTGTAATTTCCCATATAGGAATTAAGGATATTGTGATGCCTTCTCCTCAAACAATCATGAAGCTAGAGTAAGTAATTTTTGAGAGAGTAAATCAGCCTCCTCTACAGAAAGCACAGAAAGATAATTGTTAATTCTGTTTTAAGAGTGGAGTTCATGTCGTTAGTAAGCCTTAAGGATAGATCAGGATGGAAAACAGAAATCCTGAGCGCCTTCCTCCACTGGCTGTGCTCCCTTGTGCACTGAAACAGCCAGAGTGGTCTTTGGCAGGTCCAGAGAGGGAAATTGGTTATGGTGTGCAAGAACAGGAAAGGGTAACTTGTAGTTTGACGACATGCTTAAATACAAACAATTCCTGATTCTCACCTCTTCCTGTAAGTTGTGCAGTTTTCCCTTATTTAAAGAGGAAAATGAGAATCTGTTATGTTTGAAAATGAAAGCTGCCATAGCAGCTGTAAGGTTTGCACCCTTTAGTGGGGATTTCTGGCACTGGGGTGAGAGACGAGAGCAGCAGTGTCAGTAGACAGTCGTGCTCCTCCACGCTGCTCTCACCCTGAGAGGGGGAGACCTCTGAGTTGTTGTGCACATGCAGGATAGGGCTGTTGACTTTGGTCTCACCTCATAGAATAGGAAATCATAGAATCATAGCATATCCTGACTTGGAAGGGACCCAAAAGGGTCACTGAGTCCAACTCGTGGCCCTGCACAGGACAGCCCCAAGAATCACACCATGTGCCTCCTGAGGATGTTGTCCAAATGCTTCTTGACCTCTGACAAGCTTGGAATCCATCCTGAGTAATCTGTCAGGAATAAAACCTGATGTCATTGTTCATGCACAAGGAAATAAGCTATTTTCTATCAGATGTGACATACTTTTCCTCCCTCTCTGATTTGTCTTGCCCTTCCTGACAATCCTTTTGCATTTTTTGGGACACCTCTTCAGTTTTGGCTCATTATTCTCTTATCTTTCACCTGCAGTTTCACCTCCCTTGCAGAGTCATTGTCTGACACCAGACTTCTTGCCTGTCCCAGTGCCCCTTCCCCATCCTTGTCCAATTCTGTTTTTGAAGTTAGTCAACTTTTTCCTTTTTCCTGCCTTGTTTTGTGCACTGCCTAGAGATCCCTGGCTCCCTTTCCTGCCTGTTTTGCTTGCTCTCCCTCCTGTTTTGGACCCTTGTCCCAGTCTGCTCCTTCGTCTCCCTCAGGTCTGGCATTTGTCCCTGCTGCACTCCAGATGCACTCCTTTCGCTTCCTTGCTGCCCGGGTGCCGGCAGCTTGGCCACGGCCAGCGCAGGAAAGATGGGTTCCCTCCGCTGCAGGGCCTGGGCCCACGCCAGAGCCTGGACCTGCTCCAGTTGGGCAGCCATGGAAATGAAAAGAGTCTTGGGCTCCTCTGTTCCCAGGCTGGCGCGTGCTCACCCGCTCTGCAGGCAGTCACTGGGTTGCCACTGGGAAAGTGTGCGATGTTCGAGCGTGCTCAGCAAGGAAAGGCTCCTGGGAGATCCTGGTTATTGACTCTTGAAAGGTCTTTGCCTGCCATGAGCGTGCTGTGTGCTACCATCGGATATGGGTATAAAAACTGATTTCCATGTTCAGCATAATCTAAAGTTACTTGAGACTCGGGAGCCAAGAAAGGAATATGAGGAGTATAGGATGTTCTCCAAGGGAAGGAAGAGCAATCTAATACCCAGCGTGCCTGCTTTGCCCACCACAGCAGTGTCCTCTGCTGTGCTGCTTTACTGGGAGCCTTGTATTGAGTGTGAGAAGACCTGTTAAAATCTTCCAGGCAGCATTTATGTTGGATTATTTGAAATGTATTATTTATTATGTCCCTCTTTCTGCTTGATTGTTCACTGTCAGCTTCTGCCTCTTGATATCTGAATTTTAAAAAGGGAGTCCTACACCTCTCTGTCTTGCTTGGATTGTAAAGGCTGTTTTGGAGTGTTACTTCCAATGACATTTCGAGGAGGTCAGTGCAGACTGCTGGGCCGCTTTGGCAGTATTTCTGCTTTCTCTCCTTGCCAATGCTGCAAGGAAGACAACAGAACAAGAGAATTGGTGCTTTCCACTGTCTCCTTTAGTAGTAAAAAGTACAGATTCCACAGATAATACTTTTTCACACCTCTAAGAAGGTGAGTAATTAGTTTTGAGATGTAACAGGAAACCACAGGGATGTAATCTCTGCTGAAACAGGTTTGTTGATAAAGAGACAGTGGTGTGGTTGAACAGGAAAGCCCTTCTCTAGGTGCAGCTTCTAAAGCTTGCTCCAACAGTGCTGTGCTTTAGACTGGCGTCAGTTTTCATTGTGAAGTTAGTTACAGTGGGAAAAGACATTTGTTCTGCAGACACAGCAGCACCTCATACAGCTACACCTGTCTTACGTGAAAACCCACCCTTGTCTGTCTTCATGTAGCATATATAATACTTACATTTTAGCCAAACACAAAATGAGGATATACCTGTAGCAACAGTATATCCATGTATCTCTCGCAGTATCTCTGATAGCTTTTCACAGAACAAACGTAGTGTTATCAATTGTCTAAAGACACAAAAGTACCGTATCTTGAAAGATCAGGAGGGCTGTCATAGGACAGACAGTGATGCTCTGGACTGTGATGCTCAGCACAGGTAGAGTCTTTCACTGGTGGAAGTATTTGCACAAAGAGAAATGGATTAGGAACCTAGTGAAGTTTGAAAGTTTTGCAATAATTTTTAAAAGAATTTTTGAAGGAAGAATAATGGCATAATTTTAAAACACTCCAGGGTATTCGAATCTGAATATTATACAATCACACATCATGACCCATTTTATCTCCAGCAAGATGCAAATGAATATATTAAGTTGTTTTCTAAACAACAGTACATAAAGTACTTTTTTCTTCATGGTACAAGTATTTCTTGCTGGTACTATGTCATTATTAAGTGTGGTATTTCCTTGGTCATAAATAAAAAGGCTTATATAAAAAGACTTGATTAAATAGACCCAAACAAAACAATCATTGTATATCCAATTATAACAAGCAGTTTTACAAACTTATAAAAAGTCTCTTTTGGGAGCAGACGTTTAAATATTTAAAAACATCAGGAATTCTTTTCTGGTTTTATAGTGGGTTATATACTGAGTGTAGAACTGTGGCCATAAATATGTTTTTCCTGGTGCACAAGCTATGTAATAATTTTGTGGGAGCCTGATCACAGGCTTTGGGCATAAAGGAAACTAGTCAAGGCCATTATGGCTTCAATCTAACATGTTTGGATAGGCATCATCTGTGGCTGCCCAATGCTGAACACTGATGTCATCGTCCTCTGTGGTTTGGAGCCCCCTGTGCTCAGGGGCACCTACCCCCTGAGCAAGCACAGTGTGCGTGCTGCACCTCCTGGGCTTCTGCTCCCTGCTCATGCAGCACACCAGCACAATTATGGGGGTCCCTGATGGCTCTCAGCAGGAGAGAGAGTGGGGCCAGGCACACTGACCACAGCCTTTTGGCCCTCTGGAAGGGGTCTGTGTGCTCAGGGCAGGGAGAAGCTCCTCTGAAGGGCCACTGAATGCCTGAATTCGTCTCTGGTGCTCAGAGACACCTTCTCCTTCTCTGGAGGATCTGGCTTGCATTTAGGCAGTGTGAATACCTCTACTGTATACTCAGACTTGGTTCAGAGAAATAGCATTTCCCCTGAGCTGTTTTATTTCTCAAAACCAGGACTGTATCAGATTTTCCCCCAACTGCTGAACAGTAGTATTAATGTAGTGTGTTATTTATTCTTTTGACATGTTTTTATTTCATGGAAAACGTCTACGTTATGCTTGAAGCTGGGTATGAGTTGCTGGATCGCTTTCAGAATTCTGTTAAATCTGGAAGTAAATCAGATTACTTTGTTCTACTATAAGCACATTCAGCTTGGCTTTCACATGAGGTGTTGTATGGGTGAATGAGCCCAGAGCACTCCAGCTGGTGCAACAGCTTTATTTATGCAGAGTGATGGCATGAAAGGGTTTTGGAAAGTGCTTTTAATGGCTTCAGGATTGATTTTTACCACTGTTGAACCACCAAACTGCTTTAAGTTCTTACCCATTTCGCTTGTGTTTTCTAGTGACAAACTGTGGGCTCAGGTGATGACCCAGTTAATCAGGAAACTGTGCTGGTTGGAAACACAAGAAGTAGAGGTTTTCTTAGACTCTCCTTATACGTTCCCAGCATTTACCATGTGGCAATAAAGCTTCTACAGTTTTTCTGTTCATAATGTGAAATAGTTTTTTGCCCACATGAAGGTGCTTTTATCTCAACTTTGAAATGCTTTAGGTCTTCATAAAATGGTAACACGTACTTTCTCAGTTCTACAACACATTTTATCATCACTGGAGGATTAGCTGGCTGATTTTAGCATGTATTTCATGCACTCCTTACTCTTAATATTTTTTCCCCCATGGTTTTTTTTTTTCAAATCCCATTTTGTTACTGGTGCGAGCGTGTTGAATTTTACTTTTTTGTAGGTTTTAGTGACAGAATTGACAGGTTATGCAAAATGGAAAGAGTGTCAGTAAAATGGAGTATGTAAGTATTTTGATACGTAGCTTGCAGCTTCTTCCTAAGCATAATTTTTGTCAATGGGTTGAAAAAGCTCTCAGAAAACAGGTTGGGAGTTTCACAGTGAGGAAGAAGTATCCTGCCCCTGGCCCAAGATAAAGCAGAAATTTTGTCGAAAAGGTGTGGTCTTGTCCAGTTGGGAAAGTAAAGTGTCAGGGAAGTATTTTTAATGGAAAACAGTGTTGAATTTCATGTATAAGTATGTTATAAACACATACATGGTAGTTAAATGGTGCGATCAGTGCAAAGCAAGTGGGCAATATCTAATTCAAACTTTAACTTGTCTAATAGCAAATGAAGCATTTGTGTGGAAATACCTCCCTCTGGTCTATTAAAGGATTCATGGCTCCATGAGATCCCTGTTTTGCTCAGACTGTGCCTTTGGATGTGAAGCAAAAACATAGTTGTTGGGTGAGAGTCACTAATTGAGCAATTGGAAATAATCATCCCCTTGGCTTAGCAGATGAAACACTAATTTTCCTTCCAGGAATAGCCAGAATTACCTGTTTGTACAGTGCCTTCAAGCTGGCTGATTTAAAACTTGAATTAAAAACTTTAAAATAGGCCGTGTTGGTTTGAATATGATGTTGGCATTCCTGATTCAGGTAAGTGATGTTGATCATGGTACAAGGGTGCCAGGTAGGGGTGGTGAAGAACAAAGTGAAGGCAAGTCTCCAGAGGCTGGGAAACAGTCACAATCAGTCCAAAGACTGACTTGTATGAAGAGGTTTCTGAGGAGTTCCTTTGAGAGGGTGAGTGTAAGAAGTTTTTCTTACTGAATTGCTCACATATGTACAATGGCTTTGCTTGCTTGTGTGAGATGCAAGGAAGAAGAAATGTTTCTTCTTTCTTGCCTGTAATCATTTTCTAATGCAATGTTGTCCAGAAGCATAACACATAGTGAATCAATATGTCTACTGACTTGTTCAATATCACTGATGGCCATCAAAAGTAATTGTAATGTTGTGGGTTGAAAAAAAGTATTTGTAGACCAGATTGGCTTAACTCACAGAGCAATCTGTATTTGTACTTAAGGGATGAGGTTTTTCACAGAGGCAATTGGAAAAGCATAGCTTTACCTGCTGCTGCACTTGTTGATAGATCTACTGACAGGTGTGTGGCTGAGGAAAAAAGATAGCACACATCAGATTTGTGCAGGCTGGGACTGTTCTTTCCTGACATCTGGCAGAAGAATTGGAATCTGGGACAGCTGCTTGTGCCACAGAATTGCAGACAGGTTTAGGACCTGAATGCAATGAAGATAAATGAGCTCCAGTTGGAAGCTGAATGGCCCTAAAGTCGGAAACGAATGTGGGCACTCTGAATGCTGTACTGATAGGCTTGCAAGAGGTGGTTTTTACCCTGTACAGTCATAAATGCTCATTTTTCTGGACTTCAGGCTACATTATTGGCATACTGAATAGTTTGAGTCTTTAAAGCTTTGTGTTACTGCTCAGTTCCCTAAATTTGACATCGGTTTCAGGCTCTAGCTAGTTTGGTGTCAACAACTAAGTGTACTCTATTGCTTTACAAACCTGAGCACTTAGTCTGTCCATCTGCATAACCATCCCACAGAAACTGGGTCGAGGGATAAGACAGTGTTATTTAGAGGTTTTCAGAGTCTGACCAAGGTAGGCAACTTTGTGTGCTCTTTTCTTTTTCAGTACAGGTGATGAATTTTATTCTTTTAGGGACAGTCTTGCATAGTTGAGGGAATTTCTTACTGCTGCAAACTTTAGGAAGTCTTCAGAATGCTGAAGAATCCAATTCTGAGTCTTGCTTTTGCAAGTCTCTATCTAATTTTTTTTAGACGGCCATGGTGTTTTCTTGCTCAGGCAGGTTTTTCAAGGTTAATTTTCAGCCTTTAGAAAAAAGAAATCTGTGTTTAGAAATTCTGCCTGGTTAAGGACCTCACCCTCCATCCTCTTTTCCACTGACTGTACAGGAGACTAGACATGACCTATCTACTTGCTGATCTTCTTGACCTTACCTTAACTTGAGCCCCCCTACTTCTGTCTTCATGAAACAGCCATTGCTTACAACGTTAACTTTTTTTTTTGTTTTGAGCGAGAAGACAGCCTAATTATATAGAAAAACTGAATTTTTATTGGCTTCCTTTTCTGTCTGAGCATTGTGGATGTGAGCAGAAAGGGCAGACAAGAAACTGAACACAAATCCCTTCAGTTGCAAGGTTTCTTTAGAGTGAGTCAAACTTAGTCTGCTGGGTACAAGCAGAGAAACAAGACAGCCAGCACCTGTGTCTGTACTACTGCCCTTCAAGCTTGAGCTATTTTTCTATTAAGAACTTCTCTCATTTCTTTGCTTCCACAAAAATGCTGCGTTTTATCAAAGAAATTGTAAGTTGGACTTCACTGATCCTTTTAGGTCCCTTCCAAGACAGGGTATTCTATGATTCTGTGATTTACATGAATAAGTTAAATTTTTTTAATCATCATATTGCTTTGCACAGTTCTGCCAGGGACTTGCAGAAATTAACCAAATAATGTTTCAAAGTATAAAAACCTGAACTCTATTGGCCCTCTGTCTGCTTCCCATCATTTCAGGCTGAATTTTAGTTTCAGTCTTCCTGGTCCTGTTGCCTTGTTAGGTTATTTTATTATTATTTTTTAATATGGGTTCAAGATACTTGATTTCATTGTTATGGTAATTCTGATGTAATAATGAAAAGGCAGCGTCCTTGACAATTCATGCTGCTTGTATAGAATTTTCTCAAGGTGTACAAGTGTGCTGTGTGCTTTTAGTAAGGCTATACTCTCACCATCCCACTGTGCCTCAGGCTTCCCCACCTTTAAGAGGAGTGTACTGAGCATTGTGCTTCCTTCTGTTTCATGCTGTGGAAATGTGTCATAAAGGAAAGCAAAAGAAGTGGAAAGGGCCTGGGTATGTGGCGCCATTCTCCCCCATAACAAGAGTCTTCAGGCTTTGGGAGCCTCTTGCATCAAATTCTGAGCCCTGGTCTGACCCAAAGAGCAGAGTAGTTGAGAGATCAGAGTGGCATCTATTCCAACATTTCAATCAGTGGCTTATTGCTTCTATTTTCCTCAGTATTTAGTAATTTTTGTAGCCCTTCATTCCTGCCCCTGTCTTCCCTGCCCCAGCCCCAACAAGTGCTGTTTATACTTGCAGTTCCCTTTAGACTAAGCAAGTTTGATACTTTTTCCATCCTGCCAAAGAAAAATATGTGGAAATTTTAATTGGCCAGAACTTTTCCGATGCTATAAAATGTGCCTGCTTTGAACATGGAGAGCTGAGGTGGCTTTATGCTGAACCACATTGTGGCCTTTGTCCAGCTACTGCGTAAGTATATACAGACCTTAAATTTTTAGTCTAAGCATTTAGTATCTGTATAAAATGGTTATTAATGTGTTATTAGAACAAAACAACATCTCCTAATCTATCTAATGGCAGTTGTAGGGTTTTGTTGTGCCTTCCAGGTGCTGTAAGTAGAGAAAGCTTGAGTCAGCCCAGTGGCCTGACAGCAGCTGGCTGGGCTTAGCTCACCCTGGCTTTAGGTTTTCCAGCCTGCCGAGAGCTGATTTAATTTGCTAACCCGGCCAAGAACAAAACACTGAATTGTTTTCTTTTGAGTTAGAGAGGTGCAGTGGCTCAGTCTGAGGAGGGTGAGAGTCAGTGCGTGGCAACAGGCAGGGCTGCATGGGTGGGAGCTGGGAAGGAGCAGAAGGGGACAAGGCTCCCCTGTGGGCAGCTCTGCTGTCTCAGTAACTTCTGCCCTCACACAGGTTAGGATGCAGGTTCGTTCTCTGCAGAGGACTCTCTCCATCTCGCAGGTGCTACGGCACTACTGAGAAGGGCACTGACATCCAGTGAACCCACAGCAGAAACCATAGACTTGATTTTGACCCTGGGTTTCAACAGCTGTCAGGAGTGGGCAGAAACCTTTAATTTTCAGAGTTCAGATGAGTCCTTTCCTGTTTGCCACTCTCTGCTCCTGTACTGGTTGTCTACCTCCACGTATGTTTTGCTAAGAGCTGCATATGTTAGAATCTGGTGGCTGCTGCTGTTTCTTCTTCATTAATACCTTCCCCAATATACTGTCGTCTTCTACTAGAGTGTCTTTGAATTTCTCTATCCTTTGTCCAGACCTGATCCATCTCTTCATCATGACAGACATTAGGCATCCTAATCCCCTCAGGTTTGCTCAGTGTTTAGTTAGTGCTCTTCTGTTGCTTTCTGTGACCTTAGTTCACTGTCTCCTAGATCAAGGTGATATACAGAAAGGTATGCAGCTTGACTGATGTGCTGTGTTATTTTAGAGAGGGTAATTTTTAAGGCCTCTTACATAAAGGTATAGTAAAAATATTATGCTAATGTTATGACAACAGCATAGTGAGGCTAGTGTCATGCAGAAAAAAACCTTAAATAACTTCCAGTGCAGCATGCTGATGTTTAGATGTATAGGTTAAAAAATTAAAGGTCTGCTTTTAATTTTCTAAGTAGCAGATGCTTGTGATCAGGGTGGCCAATAGTTCTTAGATCTTTGCTTCCAAAGGAAAATGTGCGTGTATATAGATATGTTAAACAAGAATTTCTCTATTACTAAGTGTTAAAAAGGATAAAAAATATCTCAGCTGTATATATGGAGTGGATTTTCTTGTACCTTCCCTCCATGATTTTTTTGGCTCCTAAATTTAGGTGGGTTTTATGTGTTTCATTAAGTTTATTGGGTGTCTGATTGTGTGTGTGGGCCACTAGATCATCTAGTCAGAAGAACATTTATAGAAGGGTTTCATGTCTGTAATATTCCTATGCATTGATTATTTAATGGTATTACTTGAACTGACTTGGATTGATTCCTATATTTATGATTTAATGGAAAGAACATAGCCAAAAACTTCTGCAGTAATGTAGCAGTTGTAGAGGTCCTTTCTGCCCACTTGGTGCTGTCTGGGGTATGTGGTGACTTCAGAAGAGCTCTTAAAACAGCTTTGGAATTAATATGAACATGGACCAGTATCTTTGTGCACTTCTAGACTGGGTGCCTGTGCTACGTTTTTAGATGATCCTTTGTACTCCACACACAGGGAAATCAGTTTTATTTGTAAAGGGGCCTGGAGTCTTTCCATGTCGAGCTTGGGGTCTTTTTTTCTGGAGTTCCTGCCTCCAACTGCAGCTTTCTTGTTGGCACTGCTTGTCTTACAAAAAGGTTAAATTTAATTAATTTTAAAGAATAAGATAATTAATTCTTCATAGATTTTTAGATTGCAATGATAATTGAGGAAAAATTTGCCTCTCTGGTAGTGGTTGACATGGACTTGGGTAGGTTTTGCTGGTATCTTTCCAGGTTTGATGGGCAGGTTAGTGCCAAATCGTTGCAAAATCTTGCCTGCATTTTTTTCTTCTCCTTCACTTGTGCCCATTGAATTGATACTTAGAAGTGTGGGATCCATAATTTTTAATTCCCTTCCTTCTCAGCTAACATTTCTTTTAATCCAAGTGCTGTTCTAAAATTTTTTACACTTGGGTATTTGTTGTGTAAAAAATCTGTGGGAACAGATTAGTCAGGACATGGAAGAGTAATGTGTAGTAAACACTTTAACCTGCCAAAGACAGGGCTGTTTTTATTCTATCCTTGTGGTGGGAACTGGTGTCTTATTACCTATCACTGTTCTTTACAGTATCCTGTAGAAATGGTGATGCATTCACTAATACATAGGCTGTCTTGTACTTCCTTTCTTTCCCATATAAGCTTCTCCAAAATTGTAACCTCAGAGTTAAAGCCAGGCAGTGATTGGCAGTACTCTTCTTCTGCCTCTGTTCATCTGGAAAGTTACATTTCCATGTGTGCCCATCTGTGTGCTACATGTTTTGGTCATTGATCACTGTATAAAAGTCATGCAGAATGAAAATGCATTTACCAAGAAAGATAAATGGACAGTAAAAGTGGATTTCATCGGAAACCCAGCTAGAGTGTCAAAAACCAGGGTAGGAAAAGTGAAATAAAATCCTACTGTGATGTGTAGCATTCAACAAGTAAAACTCATGGTGGTTGTACTAAAAAAGAAGGTTCAAAGTTGTGCCAAGTAATGAAGAATTTCCCAATCAGTGTTGTCTTTTTTTTCTGGCCTTCCCAGTAGCGTGTCCTCGCAGTCCTTGGCTCATGAGGGGGATCAGGCCAGGTCCCAGGTCTAGAGCAGCTCTGCTCCCCAAAGTAAACAAAAAATATTTGTTTGTCCAGTTGGTGTAATCTTGTACCCCTTGGCTTTCCTGCTTCACAGACCCTTACCAAGGTGGCAGCTGCAAAGGGCCAGAGAAGGCTGGAAGGAAAAAGTGCTTATGTAGCCAAGAGGGAATGATGGTTAGCAAGTGCTGAGTTGTCCCACCTGCTCTTCTCGCCTTCCTACCTTCTCTGGGAATCCTGTCTGGGACTGATAACAGCCTGATTCATATATAAATTTACATAATTAATTGAAATCTGTGTTCTGTTGTGCTCTATTTCCAATGTGGTCTTGTTTGCTTTTGCAGGAGAAAAGGAATAATTTGCCCTTGTGCGGTACTGTAGCCTGTCAGCCTTACCTTCAGGAGGCAATTAGCCTGTGTATTTTGAAAAGTATAAAGTTTGCTTGATTTTCTTATCTTCATCTGAGACATGTAAGAAAAAATTGTGATGGCTCTTACTTTTTGTTAATGGTCATATGGTTTACTAGCTGTGAGCATATATACCGTAATGCTTATGTCCAAAACATCATCTTTATGACTGATATGGTCTTCTTTGCCCTTATTCTTTCATCAGATATAAGAAACGCATTTCCCTAAACATGGGTGAAACAGAGCAGAGACCAACTGCAGGATCCCGCTTAGGAGCTCAGGAAAATGCTGGGATCAGTACTTTGGAGCATGGACAGAAACCACCTATGACACCTCCAGGAAAACTTGTCTCTATCAAAATTCAGATGCTGGATGACACACAAGAAACTTTTGACATTCCGGTAAGGATGTGGAGGTTGGGGTGGCTAAAGATTATTCAGGCATTTCTGGAAATGCATGTTCTCAAGCCAGTTATCTTTTTTATTGCAGCTGTGATTTTTTGGCTAATGAATTCATGTTGCAGAGAAAATGGCTGTTGTGTAGAGATGATGGTGCAATAGAATAGGATTAAACAGGGAAGTGAACTGTAGATTGCAGTTATTAATTCCATTTCTGTTTGAACAGCTTCAGGAGAGGGTAAAGTCCTTGGTGAGTTTTTTCTTCAAATACTACATCAGTGGTTTCCTCTTCTTTCTGAACAGTTGATGTACTTTCTTGTTGCTGTTTTGCTCTTTATCCAGTAGACTGTAGATCTATATAGATTTTTTTTGTCTTTCCTCTGGCAAGTCCTTAGGATAGTAACTGAAAATCATCAAAGTTTTCAGTAATTCGTATCACTCTTACATGCAGCGAGTGCTCTTCACACAGGTTAAGTGCAAGGAAAGAAGAAAAGCAGTCTCTAGATCTAAAGTTTCTCTGTACCCCATTGAAATTAATCTAGGTTTGTTCTTGCCAAGGAGACAGAGTTACTACTGCTTTTGTGTGTGTTTGTGATCAGTAGAATCAGTAAGAATTAGTTTTGATACCAAGACCGATCCGGTTTCACACTATCTATCTGTTAGTAGCCACTGATGATTTTAACATGCCATGCTGACACAATTAACACGTAAGGTGTTTGAGCACTGCTGCTGTTATGGAGGTGTACTGGAGTGTATATTTTTCAAAGTCTTCAGGGTTCAGTGAATAGGAAAGCAGAAACCGGAGTTCAAATTTCATTCTTTGTTACTTGCATTTTCTGTAGCTATGGTAATTCCCATGCCTTCATTGGTTCAGCTTTCCCTTCTGTAAAATGGAGGATCACCAGTGAGATACAGAGGTCTTAGACATATAGCACCCTGGAAAAATGTTATCCCTGCATTAAACAGGAAGGAATTCTGATGAGAAAAATTATCATAAAAAGTGATACCTGTTTATGAGGTTTTGTCTGTTTTCTGTGTGTACACACACACACTTTTTGATCTGCTCTCTGCTGCTGTTTGTGATCCAACTACAACTGTTTATTCAGTGTCAGACTTTATTTTAGTGGAAGGTAAATTCTCTGGACGGGCAGGTTACGTGTGAACTGAACTGCCATCAAACGAAATGCCCATGTATATAGCAACTTGTTATGCTTTTGTGCTTTTCAGAATGCCTGCCAAATATCCATAGCAAACAGTCTTTAGGTAAAAGCTGTCTTTAGACAATTGTTGCTGTTAAAAAGTGTAGTTATAGTTTAAATTATCAAACACTAATAAAATTTTGGTGCTCTTTTATGTGGTATAAATACCCCTATTATTCAAGAGACAAGTTTCGGGGTTTTTTTAACCCATCTGTAGATGCTATTTCACTGTATTTTGAAAATTGAAGATTATGTGCAGACACTTAGCAGAAACCTTTTTGAGATTATGTCCCTTTCATTAAACTGTTTAGAAGAAAATATAAGGAACATGTGGATGCAGTGCACCCTATAGTTCCAGCTTTGCTTCTGGGAGTTTGAGAAAACAATATTTTTTGGTCTTTAATATTAGAAGATATCAACATTTCATTTAACTTCCGCAACACCTGGAAGACCTGGGGATTTAAACAACTCTCTGTTGAGATCACTTCAATATGATTGTTTTCAGACACTTTTATTTCATAACTATCACTACTCAAGGAAAGCCTAGTTGGTTTGAAAGTCAAGTCTTGTGGTGAAATATGCAGGACGCTTAGATACGAAATCTTTTACAGCAGATTCCTAAAGCCTTTTGTCTTTAACCTATGCACAGGCAAATGGAGGAGTACACAATGTTTTCAGTCTGGTCTAAAAGGTGTTAATTGTTTTAGTCCCATCTCACAAAACTGAGTAAGTTTTAATACATTTTCTAAATTGAGATGTTTATTCATGTTGGAAACCCCATGTTCCTATTTATAAGCTTAATGTTTTTAGCCAGATTGGTGCAGTATACACAGAAAAGGAAAGTGATACCATTTCAACAAAATATTTTAGGAGCAGCAAGTGTGGCCGTGGGCAGAAGATGTTAAACATACATGCCTAAGCACATCTGTGGGCTTGCTTTTCAGTGGAGAATTAAAGACTTTTTGCGTGGTTGAAGATCTGAACTACACTTTACAAAACTTGAGCTGCTATGATTATGAAAATAACTTTGGAAATATGATACGAGTATAAATTGAGAAGGATTTGTGTTTCCTGTAATTTCAGGAATTTTGCTACACAAACCTTTCTGTGTTAGCAAATGAGCCAAACTTTGGGTGGTTTTATTGATGCTTGTAGTGTGTCTTGTAGGATGGTATGAAGTTTAATGATGCCAGTTTATTATTTGCTCATGAAGTCTGCGTAAAAACAGAAACAGATAGTGGTGCTACTTCTTCTGAGTTTGGGGGAACTAGTGAAGTTGTTGGGACTGTCCATCTGTCTAGTCTTACCTCTGTGCTACTCTTGTAATACCTTCAGCACCACCGCCCCATTAGCTATAAGACCTTATCTGTGTGGTATTTTTATTGGGTTTGTTCCTGTTTTGTTTGAATGTTGTCATGGTTTTGGGTTTTTGTTGTGTGCTCATTTATTTTTTCTTGTTTATTGAATTTTGGTTTGGTTTGTTTTTAAATTATATTCCAGGAGACATGATTCAATATCCTTGCTCTTAAGCAATCCCTTTTCTCACATTGTATACAGATGACTTGTTACGGTTAGTGCCAAATCCATCAGATGTCTGTGTCTGTTCTGTATATAACAAAACAGGAGGAAAATATGACCTATTTCCATTACCCCCCAGTGCTGCTGCTCTTTGGGCTGTTTAAAAGTAAAGTAACTCCAGTGTCATTTGAGTTTGTAAAGGAAAATTAATTCTTTTGGTGTTAGTGCTTTGATGCCCTATAATCATACCACGTTTGGCTCATTGTATTAGTTCTCACTAGAAAAAAACCCCAAATGAACAAAAAAGAGAGAAGAGAGATTCACATGCCTATATATGTGCCCATACATTGCATTTTTTTAATAGGAAAAACCCTACAAAGTATGTGGAGAGTGTATGTATGGGAGACTTAAAAAACAGAAGCCACAATGAAGACCTTTCATCAGTTGTTGCAAATGCAGTATTGTAAAAGGAAGGGATACGTAAGAAAAATCTTTTATTCTGCATGCTGTTAATAAACAGTATTTCATTGCAGAACCTTCCAGCATTCCTATGTTCCAAAAAGCTAGTGAAAACTTGAATAGATAATTGTGGATCTTTTACACACGTCCACTTAGCTGGTTGGGTACACATGCTTGGAGGAGGGGGAAAGGTAGGCACTGCTGTTTTAAAAAAAAAAAAGATTACATGACTATGACTTTGTATTTCTTGCCTTGAACATATAAGGAAAGTATAAAATTCATCAGTTATCTTTTTTGAGCACATTTTTGGCTCTTCAGCCATGAGAAGATAAATTATGTAGAACATCCTTCCCTCTGTTAAGTTATTCAGCATTTTATGACTGAGTTTCTGTACCTTTAGTTTTCTGTCTGTCACAAACTCTCAGACAAGAACTAGATGTCCGCTGCAGTTGCAGGTGATTAGTGCCTGAAAATCAGGCCATGAGTCAAGAGTTCATGATCATCCAGCACTTGCAGCTGTTGGTCATGCTGTTGCATGCAAGTGTGGAATATATTTCTCCCTTGCTTTTTGTTTCTAATTTCCACTTTGGCTGTATTTACTGAAAAATTCGTTAGATATGCTAACTGGAGACTGCAGAGGTTCAAAATACAGCATTCTGTTTCAGCCAGTGTTTGGCTGAGTTATGATTATGTGATAGAATGAGCAAATATGTTTCCTTTTTGCTAGGCAGGAGGATAACAGCATTAGCTAAAATGACGAATGTGAAGGAGGAAGAACATTTTTCCTCTTGTGTACACATGATAATCATATATAGATAGATCTTGGGCATATTGAATGGTTGACACTTCAACCTGAAGACTTGCAAAACCCAACACTGCCAAACAGAGGTTGAGTATTACACCATAGAGGTTGGAGATGTACAGTTCTGTACTGCTTGATTTCCCTCTGCTTTTATTTCTGCTCACCTAAGTTAGTTGAAATGGAATATGATTGAGTCCATAAAGCCATAGCAAAACTTACAGGTTTTTGTATGTTTGTTTTGATGTGATCTCCCCTGTAGATTCAAAGCAGTTTAAGTGAAAATGAAATACAGTTTTTAAAGAACAGTAAAAATAGCTGATGATTGCATCTACTTCAGATCCTTCTGGGAAAAAAAACCCTTTAATGTTTAATGTCTATGCCATTTATATTGTATTTACTTTTATAGTTGTTTCATTGCCAGAAGAAATTGGTTTTAAAACTACTCCTAAATATAGAGTCAGTGTTGTTCCTTTCTAGGTAATGCTGAAGACAAGACTGATTCTCTTGTCTCTTGTTAGACTGCCAGGATGATTTGGTGACTCAGACCAAGTTGAACCCTGACTGACATGATGCTTGTCACTGATCATATCCTACTCTCTGGGTGAATGAAGCTGATGTGACTGGAGTGACACTATTGATGCTAAATAGCAAGTGAGAGCTGTTTCTTTCTTTTTGGCATCAGAGGTCAGATCAAAGTATGTCACAGGAGGTTAGGATTCTTCTTTTGGTTAGGATCTGATCTCTTTAATTAAAACCAAACCATATTCCCCTTTATTGTGTTTGCAAGAAAATAGTTGCTTCCTTTTTGTGGCTGTCTTTTGGAACAACTAAAACATGCTTGCCTGTCAGATTACTCAAGTTTATTAAACATCTGTTTTTTGTATTGTGTCAACTTCCTTTCCCTTTGAATGTATTCAGGCTTTGTGAAATATGCAGGGTTGGAAAATGTCATCTGCTTTGGGGGATTAACACAGGTTTCTTAAGCAACAGGAGTCTCTTAATAGAAAGCAGGATAAAGGTGTAATCCTTTGTAAATATCACTTGTAAACATTCATTTCAGTTTTCCCTTCTCTTGGAAGAGAAAAGCTTTAGATTACCTGAGAATAGAGAATAAAGCCCAAATGGTCTTGATCTACAACTATTTTATCTTCCACTGGAGTTTGGATGTAGTACCTTGGCAGGGAATTTCTCTGCCTCAATCCCAAATTTTTCAGAGAGAAGGACTTCATAATCCTGTTGGGGGTCTGGTTCTTGAGGATAATGTTCTGGGTAGGGGTTTTTTTTGTTTGGCTGGTTTTGTATATTCATGCAGTCATATGATGGTGGTTCATATTCCCTTTGTGGGGAAAATGTTGTCTGTTGACTGTGCTCCCCACCAGCTTCAAGCCAGTTTGTGTGCCAGGAAAAGCTAAATACTAGAAAGTCTCAATAGTTAATAACAAACATTGCATGTGCTTTGTTATAAATTTCCACAAGTGCTGTGTTACCTATTAAATTCAAAATTTCAGCCACAGTTTTATAAATGTTTGAATTACTTTCTGTTACATTTATGGGCTATGATAATTGCCTTGTCCTAGGTATTTACGCCTCTCCTCAATATGCAATTATAACCAGTGAGATAAACAATTTAATAAAAAAGAGCATGAGACAGTAAGGCAATGCAGAGACATAAAACAGTGTTTTATGCTTTCTTAGCCAGCTTCAACTTCAATTCAATAAGGATTGCTTTTTTTTCCAGCTTAGGAAGTGAACAGCAGGTCAAATGTCAGTTATTCATCAGTCTGAGACTTTCTTTTCTTCTTGTGCCTGAAATTATTTGGCCATTGCTGTCAGACTATTTCCAGTGAATATCAAGTATTTAAATATTCACTAATTGTCATGCCAACTCTGCTGGGTCTTCTGAAATTAGAAGAAAAGCAATATTTTTTTCCTCAGCTCTCAAACACATCAGTTGTATTTTTCTCAGCAGAATATTGTTAGTGGGTATGCAGTAAACTGATTTTTATTCACAAATGTTTAGAAAATTTTTGTTGAAAGATGTGGTATTTTAGTGATGTGTGTTAATAATTTATGTGCTTTTCAAAATGGGAGAGAGAATAATCCACAAGCAGACTCCTGTAACCTGGGGCAGCAGACTGTTTAAACTGCTGATTTCTTTGTTAAGATTCTGTAGAATGAATAGAATAACTGGGAATGTAATTTTAAGTGCCAACAGATCCAGTCCATTTCAGACTAGATTGATGTATTTGAAGATAACTGGGAAATGAATGTAATTTTCTTGAATGAATTAGTCTAACTTGTAATCAGGGAAGGCTTCTCAAATATTGCCTTTTCCCCTCCCTTGCTGAGCTGACTCACCAAGTCATGCACCAATGTGTGAGCCAGCACAAAGCAGAGGATGGAGCTGGCACAAGAAGGGCAGCTGTGGGTGCAGAGGCAGTGTGGGAGCGTTTGTGAACTCTGAAGGGGTCAGTGAAATCATGCTGGTAATTTTGGTAGTAGTGTCTATGCCTGTAAGTTGGTTTGCACAGTACTGGTGAGGCTGGATTGATGGTCGGTGTGGGGAGCGTGGGCGCCCTCCCCAGTTCTGGGGCATTTCCTTGGGCCTCCTGCTTGGAGGTGACAAATGTCCAGGGAACAGTGGGGGAGGTATTTGCCATCTCTACTCTTAAAGGTGTACATGTATGGGTGGCTAGTGGTACAAGTGGAGGCTGATTTTGCTACCTCTATGTTTTCCTGTTCAGGGGTGATGGGAGGGATGTTCTGCCTCTGGTCAGAGGCAGGAGAGCTGAACTGCCTCTTGTGTGCATCCTTCTCCTTGAGACTGAGGTTCACCTCTTCCATCCTTGAAAATTTTAAAAGCTATATGTGGAAGCCTCAGCTAATCATTTTCATCCATGGTAGGATGAAAGCATGGTACATTGAACAGGCTGCTCATAATGCCTGTCTCAAATGTGTATTTTAGGATGAGATTAATTGCTCTCTGAAAGTGCTTATATATCCCTACATGCTGCTTTTTTCTGTTCCAGTAGTAACAGGGAATCATAGAATCATTTAAATCAGAAAAGGCCTTTAAGATCTTTGATTCCAACTGTATTTATGTAACATTTAACTATAAAACAGTATCATGCAGTTTAAAAATCTTAAAGGAAAAATGCTGTGATATATTATTTGTAGATCCCAGTGTAGGTGTGGAGCCCCCATACCTGAAACAGGTCAGCTGGGTATCAAGGTAAGGAACATCCTCACCACATGCATGCAGTCAAATGACATGGATATAATGGTTATCATCATCCTTAAATCCGAGCAGAATCAGCAGCCAGACAGGATTGAATGCATAATGGGAGAGGAAATTTCTCTTCTTTTTCTTCCAACAGTTCCTGCTATGGGGATGGTCCTCTCACCAAGCTCCTCCCCTTATCACTTACCTTTGGGAGGAGTGTAGAAGTTGCAAAATAAATGTGCTGTGGAGGAAGAGTGCACTGGTGCTGTGCTGCAGTGGTAAACATGCATGACATGATTTACTTAAGCCCCTTCTTTGTTAACACAAGGTGGTCGAGCTCAAGTTACTTTCCTTAAGCTCTTTATGAAAAACAGTTGTCCATGCTTCTGGACATATGTTCTGGAGAGGCATAATAAATGAACAGGACAAACTTCTGTGAGAAAATAGCTGCCTTTCTCCACCTCCTGGATTTAAAAAGTGTGTGTTGTCCACAGTTAAAGAAATACAGTATAAGTACAATACACATGCTTTTCTAAGAGCACAATCTCGTGTTAGGCTTGAGGCATTTTAAAGCACACCCAGTTCATAGTTCTGCACTGAGCAAAAGAGGAGAAAACTTGGGCTCATATGTAAACTAATACTGGTATGTGATTGTCGCACAGCATGGTGAATGGCCATTCAGAGCACTGATTTTCAGTATCTTAAATTGCAAAAGCATATCTGGCTGTAACTTGTTCTCTAACCTGTTTGAGGGATGAAGGTACCTTGATTTTGGGATCCCTGTGCAGCTGCTTTCCAACATTATTTTGAACAGAATGGAAAGTTATCTGTGCAAACAAAGGCTTATGTAGTGCAGGATAAAAGAGTAGCAAAATGTTCTGAATTGTCCATTAATTTCCCTTTCAGTTTATTCTCAGTTGATCATGATTATCTGTTACCAATTTTTACCTGGTGATAACACAACCTGCTGACATTAGTTCATGTTTTAGTGCTTCCTTGGTTTTCTCATTTGGTACCTCTTGTTCCCTCATTTCTTGGTACTAGAACATGCCCCCCAATATTGCTTATCCTTTTTGTCCTCTGCCTCTCCACAGCTCCTTTGTAACTGCTGATTCAATTCCTTGCTATGGGTATTCTCCAAAGAAACAGGAGACAGCAGTGTGGAAAGGTGCAGGAGTCCTGGGTGTATCTCCTGGGTCTTTAACCAGCTTCGCTGTGTGATGGTGTCCTTCATCAGTGCAGTATCAGGTCTTTGTATTACAAGCCATGTGTAGTGCTGCATAGGGGAGAAAGTGGTCATCACTTGTACAGGCTGTATCTACAGTCAGAACTGGGGATACTTTCTGCAATGGCATAGTCACATTCTCATTCATACTCAAACTCTGAGAGTGGGCAGAAATATCCAAATTTTACCTAAGATAATTTGTGGTTTGAAAGTGAAATTTGACTATCTTAAAATAAACTAAAAAAACCTTTATAGCTAGGATGCAGTGACCAAAGCAGTGTGTCTTATCTTGGTACAGTCTAAAGGGACTCCACCAGTTCCCAGATTTAAAAGCCGTCAGAAATTAGTGATGTGCTGCTTACCTGTAAGCTTATCTCCACTGCTCCAGTGAGCTGCTTCGACCAGGCTGTGATTACAATACACACGCACAATTAAATGTGTATGTGTAAATCACATAAAATGCATGGCTGAAAATGTTTGCCAAAGCTTTTGTGTGTATCTGAACAAGGGTACAGTGTTAAAATCATTCTTGGATAAATATGTCAATTTTTGAATAAAAAGTGATGCATGAGGCACATCAAGTGCCAGATAACTCAGCGAATACAAACAGCAGTTGCAGAAGTAGATTAGAATTTCTCCTTTTCTTATCCCCATCCCCAAAATGGAGGCTTTGATAGAAATTGCACAAACATAATGCTGCCAGAATATAAATAGCAAATGGTGAATTATGACTTGGTGCCAATTTGCTTTTGATGGCCTGTTGGCAGATGCAAATATTCATGCAGAGCACAGCAGCAGGGAGTTTTTCTTCTCATTTCTTTCACTGTTATCTTTTCACCTAGTTTTCTGGTTGAACCTGGAGTCATTTCTTCTTCAGTTTGCCTTGCTTTTAAAATTCTTGTTCTCATGCCATTATATTTTCATACAGTTCTTATTGAATTTACAATTATCTCCATTTAGTAGATAGTGTGCAGTATGTATTTGTGTGTAGATGTTGCTTAGCATTCAGAGACTAGTTCTTCATTCATAAAGGGGGACCTTTTGCTCTTCAGTGACTCTTCACATTTCATTGCTTCATTCCCTGGTGCAGATGCTCAGTTTTATTCCCTACTGTCATCTCACCTCCATCTAACCATCTCAGTTTTGTCCTTTCTTATTAAACATTCGTCTTTGTATCCACTGTATGGACAGGTTGCATAGCTCCTTGTAGAGCTCTCTTTCTGGTCTTTTGCAAGGAGCACATTTTGGCAGAGCAGCAGGTTATGGATCTGGAGTGACTGTGAGTTAGGGGAGCACTTTGCCTTTCTGCTTGCTGGCAGGGATGAGCCAGATCCTCAGCCACTTTACATTGTCTCCAGTTGACAGGAGCTACTGGGCATAAGTTGGATTACGTTATATGGTGGTGTCATCCAGGAGTCTCCTCCGAGAGGGCTGCCTTTTGAAATGAATCTCAGATACAACGATTTTGGGGAACAGAACTGAAATAAAAGGGATTTTGCAGAATTAATTAAGGTAATACATGTAAACTGATGTAAAAGAGAACGCTTTGTCAAAGCTTTTATATAAAGATATTGCTCAGCAAATGTAAAAGGACATTATCAAGTAGTTTTTATTACTGGATTCACACAGAGTAGCTCTGCAACCAGAAGTATATATAGCCCAGTATTCTCTGCTCTTAGATGTTCCAGAGTAATTCAGAAAGACCTCTGCAGTCAACAATAAACACGTGGCAGCTGGCAAAAGAAAACGCTTTTCATGAAAGCACTTGTGTACTCACTCATAGCATGATACAGAGGGGAAGGGACTCTGCAAGTAGTCTGGTCCAGCTCTTGGCTCAAGGCAGGGCCAGCAGTGAGCAGATTGCTCAAGGTCCCTAAGAGACATTTAACTGTAAGAATTCAGGATTAATGTGTTCTAGAATTTTTTTTCTCTTGTGAGCCTTAGCTGGACTTCAGAGTCACCAGCTGAAGATCTGCCACTTTTAAGCCTGTGACTTGTAGTTCTGAGGTAGAAACCTTCAGGTTTTCTGTGTGGCAAATGAGTGTTTGCAGCCATATCTGTGGGCTTATAAAAGAAATGAGCCAGTAGTCATTTTATAAATGAGAGACATGTCATAAGTTTACTTACGTTCTAGAGTTTGTCAGACCCTTCAACTGCTCTTCGTAGCTTTTTACTTCATGTCAAAGTATGAGTTTGTGTGCTTTGAAAGACTATGGAAGATTCTAAAAATAAAATTCAAGTGGAAAGCAAACTCTGCAAATGGCTGATTGTGTCACAACATGCTCAACTCTGTGACTTGGGCAATCTCAGGAAGAGCAAGGTAGAAGTAGCAAGCTACAGGAGAACAGTCTTTGTGAACAGGAGGGACTTTCATAACTGCATCTGCTTTAAAAAAATCAACAAATCCTTCCAAAGATCTCATGAAAACCTGGATTCACACTAACTTTGGAAGAGCTAAGTTTTCAGACTTTTTTTTCATGTGAAGCCATTGGATTAGTGTTAGAGAAACAGAATTAGGAGCAGGTAACCTTTTTGTTTGTCCTGCATAGGCTGAGTCTAGCCATTGCCATTTCTTTCTGTATCTGTGCCGTGAAACAAGTAACTTTGAGCAGATCTATGTGCCTTTGTAGCTTTGAACAGATCTATGTGCCTTTGTAACTTTGAACAGGTATGTATACCTTTCAGTGGGAAAGGTCACTTCTCTGCAGAGCATTTCAGATCCGTGCTGCTTATGTTTCAGTACAGGGAAGATCTTAATACACAAAACTTAGCCAGGAGACATGACAGAAGGTTACTGAGGAAACAGTTCAGCATTTCCTTGGGCTGAGGGAACAAGTCTTTGAGGGTCAGCTAATGCTGCTGGTGCTTGTTTCACCAAAATGGCTGATTTCCTGCATAGGTATAGCTTCTGGATGTGTTTTGGATGTGAAGTTGTTGGGGTTTTTTTGTTTTGCATTGAGCTTCTATTTACGATGCTGTGGGGGAAGAAAAAAACCAGAGATCAAGTCCTCAACCTCGGTGGTAGTGGTTTACTGAGAGTTAAACTGAAGGTTAACCCCTTCAGCACCCTCAGAATTAATTCACTAGCTACTGCTGTTAAATAATTACTTGAAAATGAAACTTGTTCACCTGAAAATAAAGTAGCATGACAGGATTAAATAACTAAAATGATAAACACAAAATGATTTTTTCGAATCTGTTGGTAGCTTAGGTATTAATGTTTAAACTTCAAATTACCTAGACATTTTAACAGAAGATGCCTGTCTAATTTGCTTGTGAGTTATGATTATTTCTGAAGATAAATAACTTGTTCTCCTCTCTTGTAGACATCTCAGTACCACTCACAGGTAATCCATTTGTACTTTGTAGCCATCAGATCCTCATATTGATATGTCCCAGGTGAACAGATGTCACCAATTACTGTTGTTTTCCTCTGGGGGCATTTGAAGGCCCCAAAAGACTGGCTAGTGGTGGTGCAAATTCCTTTGAAAAGGTCGTGCATGTGGAAGGCTATGCCGTATCAATGAACTCGCTTCTTGTGGAAATGATCCATGGATTCCTGGGCACTTGCCGCCATCAGCTGAAAACCACTGCACTGGGACATGAAGTGCTTGGGTAGGTATATAGCCTGTACCTCAGCATATAAGCTGGTTTTGACTCTTCTTCTTTGGTCACAATTGTCCTGAGTTATTTGTTATTTGCTGAAAAGCACCGTAGCAACAGAGCCCTCTCTGTAAAGGGAACACCTTTGTCTTCACTTTCAAGCTTCAGCCCAGGAAGGGGCTGGTGGGTTTCTTTTGCATGCCTTTACTGGTGTCTAAGAGGAGCAGAGAGTGAACTGGGGCCCTAGGCCCATGATTTTCTGTGTTCCTCAATTGTTAGCTGGGTTTCTGGCTGTGGCTAGCTTTGAGTGAGGGCTCTTCCTGACCCATGAGTCAATGTGTCCATTTCTGGTCATTGGGGTTGGGGTTTTTCCCTCGTCCTCTTTTATGTGCAGCTATGAGGATACAATTTAGAACTGTGAGGATACAATTACATCTATAAGGATAGCCCTGGGGTACAGCTGAAGATGTGGCAACATCTTCTAGCATGACAGATAGTAAGTTTGTTGGCTTTGTTTTCTTGCATTTTTTCTGTTTCCTTGGCCCTCTCTGATAAAATCATTTCATGGAAACATAAACACCACACTGAGAAAGGCTGGCTTAACATTTTGTCTCCTAACCTGGCACAAGAGCTCACTCCTCTGCCTTTCTCTCCTCATTCCTCAGCATCCAAAGCCCCTTTTGGATCTGCTGATGCCTCCTACATCCACAATCTGCCTGTAGTGGAAAGTTCTAGCAGTTTGCTTCTTCTTTTACTTCCTCTAAATTGAGGAAAGTAAAACTAATCTCAGCTTTGTATGGTTTGAGCTGTTCCATTTAAACTGTATCACAGAAATGGGCCAATTATTACCTGTGACAATTGTGTTTTGGTGATTGACTGACTAGAAGAGGGTTAGGTGAAGAAGATGGATTTGTTTAGGGAAGGACAAATCTGCTTTAGTGGCAGATCAAGTGCAGACAAGAGAGTGATGAAAAATAGGTAGGATAGGTGGGAAAAAGAAGCTTCTGAAGATGCAGAAGTATAAGAAAGCTCACTAAGAGTAGGGGGAAAGCATTGTGCTGGACTTGTATACATCTCTAACTTACCTGAATTTTTTTTCTTTTTTTTTGTCTGTACTTAAAACACTGGAGGTCTGTTCCTTTTGTGTCTTAAACATCACAGCATGACACAGTCACATAAAGGAAGAGCACTAGAAATTAACAGTGACTGCACAGTGCAGTCTGTCAGAATTGGAAGCAGAACCCCTCACTTGCTCCTCTTTTTAATTGCTGCCTATCGATGCTTTACATACAGCAGAAAGTTAATGATGCATCTCTTAAAAAATTACTGCAAATTGCAAGTCTGTTACATTAATATGATTAATTTGAACTAAAAGTTGTACCTTAGATTCTGCTAAGGCACAGTTGCATATTAGACCCATGAAGTTGTATGTGCAGCCATAACATAACTGCCTGCTCCTTTCTCTCCATGTTCTGTAAGCGCACAAAGAGACCAATCTGTTAATTATTTTTGGCATTATCAATGATGATGTCAGGAGAATGTTTTTTTAAGAAATACACTGAATCCAAATTACAATAGTCTAAAATATATCTGAGTGAAGAAAATACCTTCATTAAAAATACCGAAAGTAACCAACTCAGCACAGGCCATTTCACATATCCCAAGACAGTGGACACTTGACTTCCAAAGTGAAACCTAAGTGGTAAATTTAACAGTAAGGTAGTGTAAGTCAGCTTATGTCAGTTCCATGCTTTTAAATATTGCAAGCTGCAGCAGTTTAAAAAGAAACTCAGGCTTCTGAAAATGCAAGTGATTGACAAAAGAGTTGTTTTAATTTTGGAACCTGTTTGTTTGAGAGGCAGTTTGATGTTTTGAGTTCTCATAATGGAGAAAGATTGGGGGATTTCTATTCCCACCAGGCACTTCCTGCCATAGCTGCTTGAGTGAGTTAATGTACTTGGCTTCACATCTGTTCATTGCCTTTCTCTGCTGCCCCCATCTTCATACCAGAGCAGGAGCTCTGCTGGCTCTCCTGGCCCCTTTTACCCATTCCAGGGCTCAACTTCTCATTTCCTAGGCTCCTGCCCTGATTTCAGCCTGTTGCCAGCTGCCAGGGAAGAGCTGCCATAGGGTGCTGAGTATTGCTTGCTGTGTGAGTGCTGACCCTTGGGCAGAAGAGGGACGAGGGTGCAGCCTGGCACCTGTAGGACAGGCTGTCTCTACAAGGGCTGGGAAATGAGGCAAGAGTGAGTAGCTGGAGCAAGTTTGGCAGCATCTTACTGAAATGATCATCAAGGTAACTCCAAATTACTGGAAAGGTAGGCTTCTGCTCTCATGGCAACAGAAGTTCCAGTGCTGACTGAATTTTTTTATTCATGAAGAAAATAAGGTAAGAATTGGCAAGTCCTACTTATTCTTCCACGCTTTCATTTTCACTTTCTCGGTGATGCAGTGTTTGAGATAGAGACATTGAAAGGGAATATTCATGTTTAAAACAAAATTGGAAGTGTTTGGTTTTCTTGCACTCTTTTTAAGAGAATGGAAATGTTTTCACCCTTGATACAAGAAAGCTTTTATTGAGCCAAACTTGAGCTAAGTATGATGAGAGGACAATAAAACTTTTAAGTAGCTTGAAGATTTTTCAAGTTCGCGTGAACTTTGCTCTGGTGAGCCTTTGTCCTGGAGAGAAAATGTTTGGCTTGAAGGTTAAGATGAATTAGGTGACTTCTGATTATCCAAAGAATGAAGGCTGTGTTTGTACCCTCATTCCTGTTTCTTTGCATATGGTTCTTTCATCCGTTCTGTCCTTGCTAGTCAAGGAGGAGGACTGTTTGAAGAAGGCACTGTAGAGCACTCTGTCTCTCATCCAGCAACAGCTGAATACTTTATGGAAGTGTATTAAGTCCTTGACAGGAGAAGGTAGCCAGCTGGCTGCTGCAGCAGGATATTCTTGTTCTCCCTCACAACTGAAAAGGAGGAGTTGGCAGAGCGCCTGCTGAGCTTGCTGGGGAAGAGTAGAGGCACAGACTCTTGCAGTATTTTAACTAGGTGGGCTGTTAACCAAAAAAATAAGAGAAGAAAGCACACATTTCAAGTCTGCCTAGGCTACCAACTGGAAAGTGGTAAAGGGCTGACTCTAATATAAATAATTACCGCCTAAAAGCCTCCATGCTTTGGGATAGCTTAAGAATGTCGTTACTTAAAGGTCACAAGCGAGTGAAGTAACTACATTGGTGTTTGTTCTGCGTGAAGCAGCATGTGGAATGGTGGTGTCTCACTGGTTAGAATAGTACTGTGACAGGTCTACAAAATCTGGAGTCTGGAGATAACTTGATTGTTCTTCCTTATCCTAGTAAGTGCAGCTCAAGATGTCTGTGTGGGTCACCAAAAAAGATAGTTGAAAAGAAAGAAATTCACGTTAAAATTAGCAAGTTCAGAAAAGAGAGAACACAAGAACGGTGCTCACCATTTCTTTAAGCCAAGTTTTGAAACAATATGAGACTATCCAGTCAATCATCCATTTCCAAGAAGAAAGCAGGTGCAAACAGCCTTAAGGCACAACCAATTAACACAAAAATAGATGTGTATTTTGGGTGTGGATGACCAAATATGCTGAGGTACAAGTATTTGAAACAAAACAAGCCTCAGGTCATTATTTTATAGCCTGTTCTTCCTCGTATGCTTCCTTTAATGAAGTCTCCCAGGAAATGCTGTGTGGATGCTCCATTGACTGATAAGTGAAGCTTCTCCTTTAAGCACTGAAAGTGGTGGTCCAGGAGATGTTTTTAGTAATTTAAAGAAAGAATCCTGACCTCTTATGTAGACTCAGAGGACAAATCAGATCTGGGTTCTATGTTTGTAAATGCTCTTCAGTGACCTCCACTGTATTTTGGAACAGACCTTCTCTCAGTTTTCCATCATTACTGAAGATAAAGATATTAACAATAACTACTGAGGCCTGTATGGATTTTTGGTGATGCAGTTTTATGTGCTTAGAAGGTATTTGGAACACGTGTCATAGAGGTTCAACATGGGTTACAAACATGCATTGAGATTATATAGTTCTTGGAATACACAGTCTTACTAACCCTTGATGTCTAAGATCCAGGTCATCATTTATGACGATAACTAAATATTCGCATGGTCTGGACTGACCTTTCAAAAAGCAGGAAATACTGCTCTGAATTGCTTTCCCCTAATTTACTTTTGATAGATCTTGTGGGTACAGTTGGAAAAAACACTTGAATGCTGGTATCAGTTTACTCTCCCTTCCCCAACTGGCAAAATTAAAGTAAGCTCTGATTCCTTTGTTCACAGTGAATCATATATTTTAATTTAAAAAAAAACCAAAAAAAACCCAAATACCACATTCTTTTGACCCCTAAATGAACTAGTTACAGCTCTAGTTTAAGATTACAGGTTATTATAATAGGTGCTGGCTCTAGTGCTATCTTATTTTCCACTTCACAAAATTAAAGGTTATCTGGCACTGTTTGATGCAAATAACCAGTCTTTCTTAAACACAGCAGAACCTTACAGAGCTGGGTGAACTGTGTTGCACATTCGTCTGAAGTCTGTTTTTCCTTAACTTTGGTTAGCAGCAATTACAGTCATGCTGGAAGTAATTAAAAATATGGGAACACTTTATATATAAATGTAGATGCATGATGTAGATATAACTACTAATTGAGATGTTGAATGTAACTGTGACTTCTTGTCAAGCATACTGGGTAGTCTTTGCTTGCAGGTTTATTTTGCAGCTTGCAGACCTGCTTCAGCTGCTCGTAGAGCTCCTTGGGCAAAGGCTGAAAGGAGGGTTGGGAATTTATTGTGCTTTTTCAGTTGCTCAGAGAAGAGGCAATGGATACATCTCAGGTTTCTCTTAGCAAGTTGAAGGAATTTCAGTCCTTGTTTTTAGACTTGCAACTGCTTGGGGCTTCAAAGCCTTATATGAGTGAAAAAGAGGGAAGGAGGAGTACATACCACTGCTAATCTTACGTTAACATAAACATAAGGGTTGAAATGCTGGTTGTAAGAAAGCAGCTGCAGTAGAAGAGGGGCCATTCAAAAGACATGCATTCACAGCTCTCAGAAACAGGTACTGCATCATAAAGACCTCGATATCCTGTTCAGCAGGATATCAATTGCTTATTCAATTTTAAAAAAATCTGTAGCTATTTTACAGTTTTGCTTCCAAGAAGACCGAGTATATTTTTAGTTATAAAATTTGATTAGAAGTTTGTTACTGAGTAATCTGTCTGTTATCTACAATAAGGAAAGCATTTTAAAGAATTTGTCATACACTGAAGCATCAGATATAGTGAGAGAGGTTAACTTTAAAAAAAATGACCTCTAGTTTCATTTGGAAGAAGAAAATAGGAAGCTTTAGTTGCTTATTTTTATTTCTGGTCCAAGTGTTGGGAGCACTTGAATGTCTCTCTCTTCTGTTTTTTTTGCTCTGTGTGTTGTCAGACTTCTAATGTCCTCAGCTGAAAAAGGAAATGCACCAGGAATCCCAGTTCCGTCTGTTCTTTTGTACAATGGCACTTTCTCACAACAGGACAGCTACTTGAAGCAGAGCAGGAATGTTCTGCCAGTTTGTCTCAAACTCTTGCTAACCACATGGGAAAAGCTGAAGAGCAGAGAGAAGAATCTTGGCCTTAGTCCATTTTTTTCCCTTTGCATGGGGGCAGAGGACGTCACAGACATGAAGAAGCAGTCATTACTGAGGGCAGGAGCTAAAGCTTTTGATTGTTTTTAAGAGAGAGGTAACTTTGCTGTAGACTTCTGCAACAAATCTAACTCTGCAAGTTGCATTAAAAGCATACAGTTAATAGGCAAAATAAACCTGACAATTACCAAAATGTCTCATTTTTCTCCTAGAGGTAGGTAACCTGTTTTGAATTCCAGATCACTGAGCATAGAATGGTTTGAGTTGAAAGGGACCTTAAAGATCATGTAATTCCAACCCCCTTCCTTGGGAGGGACAGGACAGCTTTCACTATACAAGGTTGCTCAAAGCCCCATCCAACCTGGCCTTGAACACTTCTAGGACTGGGGCATCCACTTCTCTGGGCAACCTCTGCCAGTGCCTCACCACCCTCACAATAAAGAAATTCTTCCTAATATCAGATCTTCCTAATATCAAATCTACTGTCTTTCAGTTCAGAGCCATTCCCCCTTGTCATATGACTACATGCCCTTGTAAAAAGCCCCTCTCTAGCCTTCTTTTAGGCTCCCTGTGCTTAGTGGAAGGCTGCTCCAAGGTATTCCTGGAGCCTTGTCTTCTCCAGGCTGAACAACCCCAACTCTCTCAGGTGTTTGTCCTCATAGAAAAGAAGCTTCTGCTTCTGCTCATCTCCTCTGTACTCCACCTAATAGGTCCCTGTCCTTCCTGTGCTGGGGACTCCAGAGCTGGATGCAGTTCTCGGTGTGGGGTCTCACAGGAGTAGAGTTGAGGGGGAGAATCACCTCCCTCTAATTGATGTTCACGCTTCTTTTGAGCAGAAGTAGTTGGATTTTCTATCAGTCAAACAGATTAATCTACTATTGAAAGAGAAAGTGAGAGAGCATGTGTGTATCAGTAAATGACATTACAGTATCTTATTAGTATATGACAGAATCACAGACTGTCTGAGATTGGAAGGGACCTGGTGTCATCTGGTCCAACCTTCCTTCTCAAGCAAGGCCACCCAGAACAAATTGCCCAGGACCATGTCCAGATAGCTTTTGTAAACCTCTAGGGATGGGGACTCCTTAGCCTCTTTGGGCCGCCTGTACCAGTGCTTGGTTACCCTCACCATTTCTAGGTGGTTGATGGCTGTAACAGCAGTCACTCTGCAGGGCCCCACATGAAGCAGAGTGCAGTAATCAGAAAATAACTGTTTTCTCTAATTTGAGAAATTGTGGTTGTTTTAGCAGCGTTCCTTGCCAAAGATTAAGCATTTGCATTCATTTCTAACAGTTAAAAGATATCTGGAAGCACTAGTGTAATCCCCTGGGATGAGGCTTCATAAGCTACAAAACCTTTTGATAAATAGATACTGGGCTTGGTTAGGACTTTTTTCCCTAGAGCTATACTAAGCTTGGGTTTATCTCATGTGCCATTTGTTTGGGATGCTTTCATTCAATCAACTGTCTCTGATTAATCATAACATTTACTCAGACCCACTCTGTTTAATGTGCCTTTGTCTTGCCCCCCCCCCCCCCGCAGACCACGAGAACATAGCACTACAGAGGGATGTAAATGCCCTTAATGCCCTTTCATGGCAGAAATTCTTTTCCGAGAGTCCAAATAGCTCAGGTCTAAGATTTTTGTTGCAAACATTCCCAGTAAGGGTTTTAGTAAGTCAGAAACATTGGGTTACTAACTTCATTGATTATTTTTGTCACATTAACCTTGACCTACTAAACCAGGCAGCAGTTGCTGTTTTGAATGCAAGCAGAACCGTAGCTGGCATCAGCAGCTATTGTGCTGTTCTGCATTCTCTGTCTGTAGCCAGATTCTTCTGTTTCACTTTGGTACCTGCTGGCATCTACGTTCCCAAATTGTTGATTGGCAGGTGCACTGTGACAGTCAAAAAAATGTATGAAATGGAGATGATAGTTAAATGCCTTAACAAGGGAAGTGAACCCCAAATGCAAAGCCAAGAAAAATTATCTGTATAACTTGATACTATTAGCAGCTGTTGGCGAGGTCAGGAAAGTTATTAGAAGTTAAGTATTTGTAAAGCATCTAGTATCCCTCTACCTGAATAATTTAGAAAGAAAGTGTAAGTATAATTCTTTTGAGATATCTGTAGAACAAGGTAATAACAAATTCTCAGACTGCTCCTATAATTTTTAAAAATGCCTTGAAATTTTTATGATTTAAACTGTGATGCATATACTTGTATTCAAGGGATAGACAAGTTTTTTTCCTTGTAGTTTATCCACTACCCACTTTCTTGCAACAGGGCAAAAAAGTGTATCTTCTCTTCTTAAAACATCTCTCTACGGCAATACCTCACTGATTGACCTCCATATGAGACAACATTTGTTTCATTTTTAAGTGAGAGGAAAATACAGCCAAACCCAGGAATCTTTAGCTTTATCATTCTTATTCTAGTGACTGCCAAACTATTGGTTTCCCATCACAGATCTGGTTTTTTAATATCCATCAGTTACAATTTCATGAATTCTCACTGCTGGCAGTGACACACATGTTTTCATTTACTGCATTATGGGTATTCTCTAGACAACCAGTCTGTTGAAAAGAAATTAATTCCAGCAGTGAACTAAGATACTGAATTCTCAGCAGTTTATGAATTCATGTTTTTACATTGAGGCTATTTATATCTGGATTGAATTAATTTGAATATGTAACCAGGTGGTTGTGGTTATGTCTTTTATTATCCACTGGATTTGAAAAGCCAGCAGAATGCAACTGCAGAATGGGAAAACTCACTAATTGCAGTTGGTAAATATAGCATTGTATGGTTGAAATCTCAGCTTGTATTTCTCTCATTTCTGTTCATGACTTCAGGCATGATTAGCATGAAGAAATACAATATACCATAACTAGAGTATCCTAAGTAAGGCATCCTAGATACAATTTTTAGATCTGACTAATTTTATATTTTTACTAAAGATGAAAAGCTAATAACTAGTTTCTATTTTATCCTGTGGTCCCCATTTCACCAACAAAAAAAAGTGGCAAAATATCTAGGCAACACCTTAGATGATCTTTTGGAGGAGAGCAGAGACTTTATAGGTAACTTGCAAAATCTGTCACTAAGCTGCAAATTCATACTCAGCAAGGTTATGCTTTTTATGTTTGTCTTCTCCAGTGAACATTCAAAATTGCTGGCTCAAGGAAGAAATGGGCTTAGTCCTGAACTGTGTTTTACATGGAACAAAGGAAGTGAAAATTTTAAATTGTTAGACAATAAGCACTTTACCCCATCATTTTTTTTCAACTTGGTTGTTCCTTTCAAGAGGAAGCTTGCCTAAAATGTGACTTCTTAATCATCATCTTTATTTCAGTAAAATTGGAAGGAGTTTTATCTCAGTACTTGATTTGGTTTTGTGTGGTTTGAGAGAATTTCATAACAAAAACTGCAGGAAGTGACAAACTTGGAAGATCGTAAAGGCGAGTAAATTTCACTGGCAAATTCGTTAGGATTACATTAAGCCCCAGTTAGGCATGTCCCTGTGGTGTTGGTCTTGACTGTAATACTTGGTCCTTCTTGCTGTAACTAAGCAGCACAGGGTAAATAGTAGTGATTGCTGAAATCTTTGCTTCTCTCTGTCATGGGAAGCACCTGTTTTTGAGGGTGCCTTTGGTAGGACGTGGGTGATACGCTACTAAGGCTGAGCAGTTTCTGATCTTTGCACAAGAAGAGATTTAGGGTGATAGATACCCTGGGATTTTTTTTCCCAGAGGTTGCATTGGAGCTAGCCTTGTTTCCCTCTCAAAGACTTGTATTGTAAAGTCGCTGTTTATGATGTATTACTTTTAGTAGCTCTCTGTGAACACAGCCTGCCGTTTACAAGATGTGTCTGGAATCAAAAAGTTTCTGAAGTGTTAGTAAATAATTGCAGTTTGTTTGCAAAGAGGTATGCAGGCAGTGAATCTGAGTACATGCAGGTAGCTCAGCATTTTTAATAGTAAGAGTATGCATAGCTAGAGGATTAGAAAGTATCTGTTTTAGAAAGTGTTCTGTTGGTTTCTTTTTCTCTAAATTGATTTTACAAATTCTTTTTATCTAGTGGCTAATGTATGCATGAGGAATATTTTTGTAATCCCTTGTGTCTGAGGGGCAGCATCTCTATTGAAATGTGTTTCCCAGATCAGTCTCAGTCAAAATACTCTCTTCTATCTTGAGTCAATATTATCAAGGAGAGGAAAGATCATGCAGTTTTATTTTCTAAGTGGTAGAGTATGGTTGTTTGGATTTGGAAACTCTATGATGACTTTTTTCCTGCTGTGCATGGACAGATGCATGTTGATAAAGCAATACAAATGATTCTGAGAATACCAGTCAGGCTTTTTGTAATCTCACTGAAAACACTGACACTTACTTGCTCTAGAGAACATTGTAGTGTATTCTGATTTTCTGTGTGCAAATTGCTGTATTTTAATGCAATCAGTGTCTTTGTTACTCATTCACCTGCTCCTGTGTCTGTCTTTCTTGGATTAAATAATTTCCACGGGAGCAGTTTGGGAATGCTGGTTGTGCTTTCTTACACCTCAGCAAATAACATTTAATACTGAAAAGTACATTGGAAGAAAATTTTTTAATAAGAATAGCTGATATCTCTGTAGCAAATACCTCTGTATACATGTGGCAATGCAGAGAAAGACATCTAACAGAGAAATAATTTGTTTTGAGGTTTAATTTATTTGTGCTTCGGGGAGCAGGCAAAGCCCAGCAACTCTGACTTGTGCTGCTGCTGAGCCTCCCAGAGTTTTCTCTCCATGAAGAGCAGCTCCTGGCCCTGGCTGAGGCTCAGTTCCCCTTGGTGGGGAGTGCAGGTACAGAAGGTAGCTGCCAGGATATGGCCATTCCTTCCATGGAAAATGCTAAATCAAGAGCCACAAGCCTTCACCACGGGTTTAATACAGACACTGTTAACAGCAGCCCTGGAAACTGTGAGATGCAGAAGAGCATAGAGGAGTTATTCTTTATATTTTCCTGGCATTGCCAGGAGGGAGGGCCATAATTGGGAGGGCTGTATTAGTTGCAGTACATGTAGTGAAACCAAAGCTGAGGCTGAAGCAGGGATGGCGAAAGGTCAGAAAGCTGATTTGGGGATGGAAATTGGGCTATGGCAGCACATGTCTGTCCACGGGCTTCAGCCTCATTCCCCAGGAGCTCAGCAGTGTTGAGTGGCAAGTGCACATCTGGCATGCCCCAGTGGTTCAGAGGGGTGGGTGCAAGTAAGGAGCTCCTTACTTGTGTCTAGTCCTTCCTTCCTTCTGCCCCTCACAAAGTTGCAGCTTCACTCCTGGCTGAAAGATGAGCAGCCAGTTCTGTAAAGTTACACACTGCCTTTTGTGCTTCTGCAACCATCATCTCCTTCTGCTGCCATGTTTAATGCAGTGACTTCTCAGAGTATCCAAGAGCTTAAATAAATTAATAAATAAATAAGTTCTCTGCAATTCCAGAGGTTCTCTTCTGATTTTATCCCTGAGAAAGCATATGCAGGGTATACTAAAGCACTGCCTGGAAATGCAGTACAATGTAGAACATACATAGACCAAAATTAGGTTGCTCAGAGCAGTCAGTTTTGGTTTTCTCCCAACTTGCAAAGTATTGGGGGTGAAGGCTCCCACAGTAGGTTGATGGACTTCACATGTGGCTACAATTCTGTAAGTGTGAAAAGCAAATACAAATATTCTCTAATAGATATTTGTGAAATTCAAATCGCTGAGAGCTTCTATATTATTACAGTTTTCTAGCTAATACTCATGCTTTGGGAAAGGAAAACAGTCTGGGAAAAATTGTGTGTTCATGAAACTGAAGAGTGACCCTAAGCAGCTCTGTGTAAAAGGCATCAATTGTTTACACACTTAAAGACTGAACAGCCTATTTCTTATTAGCTAAGTCTAACTTTGTTTCTGATCGGGAAACCAAATATCAAAGCAGAAAGGGTTTTCCTGATTTCTGTTTAGTGGCTTTCATGTCACATTTCATTTCAATGCACCTATCTAGGAAACAACACATGAATGGAGCAGTTCTGAATCCTTGAATTGTTGCTGGAGTTGGTCTTTTTTACTGCTACCACTGTGATTTAGAAAAGCTTCTAACTTCTGAAAAATGTTTAACAGATGTACCATCTAAGTAAAAACACCATTCAACATAGCTTTTTAAAAAAGCTCTGCTTTTTCCAGTACATTACTGTACTGTGTTTCTCTCACGAAGTTAAAATCTCACCCTTGTAATGCTATCAGCAATGTCACATTTTTTCTTCCAAATCAATCAAAACAAACGTTGTTTAAGAAGAAAAATCAATTTATCCTATTAATTAGCTGAACTCAGTATAATGCCTGAAGGCCAGAATGTCATTTCCCATAACATTCGCTTTCAAAATACAAACAAAATTGGAGCACTCGCAGGTTGTCATCACAAAGGGCTCTTAATACTTCAGAATATAGTGGTAATCCTTATCCTACCTGATACAGACCTATTTTAAATATTCTGATTAAATGTTGTTGTATTTGTTCTGGTTTTCTTTCTGCCACATGTTAGATGTAGGAACTTGAGTCAATCAGTGTAGTCAGTGCCTGGGCAAAATATTACTACAGCAAGCTACCAGGAGGTTGTATCTGATAATGGATTACTTGCCTGTGGTATAAGGCTCTTTATTTTCTCATCCCTGAACAAAAGAGATTATAAAATTTAGATTACCAACTCATAAATAAGGGAAAGCAAAATGAAAAAAAGTAACTAAACGAAAGTGGGTGTGTTGTCACTGTTTCTGTATATTCATGGTTACCAGGGTTTCTGTCTATCAAAGCTGCGTGGAGAGAGTAATACTTCTTAGTGAAAATCTGCTTCACTGTTGTATCTTTTTGTTGACAGTAGTAAAAAGTATTGAAGTGAACATTCAGAACGATTTGTCTGCTGAACCCAGTGGTTGGTACGTGCAGTGTGGAGCGAGTGACCCTCAGGAACAGAGACAGTAAATTCATCTCAGTGCCAAAGCTCTCTACAGCAAATCCCAGCTAGTACTCAGTATCTTTTAGTCCATGAGGCAGAAGGACTTTAATTGCTATTCAGAAAGGGAGTGTACAGGTTTGTGTGCCCCTGCTTTCACCATGAGCAGAACTTGGAGCTAGCACGGTTCTTGTACCAAGGCTTGCCAGCCTTCCAGCGAGCTGGCGGCGCTAAACACCACACTGGTAATGGCAGCAGCTCAGAACTGGAGTTCTCATTTGCTGAGCCTGCCAGCTGAGTGCTGTAGGAGAAGAAACTTTTGCATATTCAACCCCAAGCAAAATGCAAGTGCAAATGTACAGGTCCTGCTTTTTGTGTGTTCTTGCAACTGCTCACCAACTAGCAGCTTCTAAAACCTTTATAAGAGCTGAACTGTGCTAACACCAGCCATGTAATGCACTTGGCAAAGTAGAAGGGTCCTATTCAAACAACAACAAAAAAACCCCAAACATAAAGAGATCCAACAAAAAACCCACTTGATTAAAATGTGTATCTGTCAATAAACTTTACTTTCCTTTTCAGTTTGTTATTATTCTAGGGCATGTTTAGGACTTCAGCAATTCATTTAGGATAATCTTGAGCAATGAAGCTTAGTTAAGGACTGTATGATTAAAGTAATAAGCTCTTACTGTGGACATGCCATCATTATAGTCTTTTGTCACTTTCCCATGTCATATTGTTTGAAGGATTTAGTTCTGTCATTTGCCCTGATTTGTGTCTATATTGTGCAGTGTTTTTCCAGAGGTTCACCTGGCTTGCACTGCTTAAAATGAGAAAGAAAGGAAGAAAACCTCAAGAACTGTTTATCCATTAAGTTCATATTAATCCCTTGAAAAACTTCCCTCGAGGAAATGCATCTGAGTTTAATTTAAGCAAAGATCATGTTCTGCATGGGGATTCTCCATAGCCACTCACAGGGCAGCTGGTGGGATTGTGATTAAAGATTCATTAAAACCATTCAAATATTAAAATCACATGCAGGAGGAAACAAGAAAAGAAAAATTGAAACCACAATAGTTGCAAAAAGTGAAGCTTGTTGTCACTTCTTCAGTTTGTACGTTTAAAAAAAGGCCTTTGCAGGAATATTCTCAGGTTTGCGAAACCCAAGAGTTCAAGCATTCAGTTGGGAAGACTTAAGAATCATGTTGGTAGTTCTTATGTTCATAAAAATCTTTCTTTTTCAAGTCTTTTTCTGACCTTCCTGGCAATAGATATGTGACATTTAGAAATTGAAAAACTCAACTTGTAGTGCATACAGAATCTCCACATGAAGATTCTCCACCTTTTCTCAGGTGCCTTCCCCACCTTGTCAGGGGTCCAAAAAGTGATGGCTTTTTGGCCTGTGAAAGGATTTGATACTGGGCTGACTCTTGTCCTCCCAGATGGTGGGTGAGAAGTAGTAGTTCAGGTTACTGCTACCAAGTTCAGAATCGTGTCTAGTTTGGACGTGATTGGGGTTGGAAAGCTGCCCTGGCTACATAAGAACAGTTTACACTGGCCCCTGTTAGACAAGTAGATCATAGTCCTGTTACATTCTGACAGAGTTGTGGTTTTTCCTTCAGTCCGTTCTGGAGAGAGCGCTACAGCAAAGAAGATAAACTTTTACATAAAAAATAATGCCTGCATGGAGTAATGACCTGTGGTGGTGTAAATGAGAAGTTTGTTCCACCTATTACTGAAGTTTCATTCTGTTTTTAAAATGAGACCATTTTAATTCACTTGTTACTCTACTGGGTTTTTAAATATGCACAGTGCTTTTTGTTAAGGGTGCTTGCATGACCCTAAATTTTTCTCTGAACTTTTTCAACAAAAATGGTTAATGAAGTCACAGAAATTCAGTTAAGTTATGAGGTGCTGTGCATCATCATAATCATGTCCTTGTTCATCTCCCTGGTTCGTAACAAATGTAATGTAAATGCAGAGGCTTCACTGAATTTTAAACTAATTCATTTTAATGTATTTTATTCTGGGGTTGGGGTTTTTTTTTTGGTTGTTCTGGGATACCAGTTCTGAGTTTTGAGCAAGAGAGAAGGGATTTGCTGTGCCTTTTAATGTTTTTTGGTTTATTTGTTTGAGGTTTTTTTTATTGAATGCTCCTAATGTCACAGAGCTCTACAGCAGAGGGTCTCGAAATTTGTGAAGAGAGGGCTCATGGAAAAAAGGTTTGACTAAGGGGTTAACTACTGTTTATCTCAACTTTAGCAAAGCTCTTGATACTGCCTCCCTTAACATTCTTATAGACACTGGTAAATTTTGAGTCAGGTAAGTAGGTGGGAGAGTGGACTGAAAGTCCTGAAACCTGTCTGAACTGCTGGTGCTTGAAGATCAGCAGCACAACATTCAGCTAGAGGCAAGTCATTGTTTCACACTGAGACCAACACTGTTAAAATTCTTCTTCAGGGCTTAGATGATGGGTCAAGATGCACCCTTAGTAAGTGGTTCTGCAGCCAGTTCAAAATTAGGAGTGGTGATTAATCCACCAGTGGCTTGTGCTGCCATTTAGATGGGCCTTGACACGCTGTAGAAACGGGCCAACAGGAACCTCATAAAGTTCAGCAAAATCCTGCTGCTGGGAGGAATAACCCTGCACATCTGTACAAGCTGGGACAGACTGACTGGGAAACACTTTTACAGAGGCCTCAGGGGTCCTGGTGAATAAGAAGTTGAGCATGAGTCAGTAATACATCTGGGACAAGGAAAAAGCTTTTCCCATTAAGGTGGTCAAACACTAGTTACCCAGAGAGTCACCCAGAGAGGCTGTGCTGTCTGCATCCTGGGAGGAGATACTCAAAGCCCTAAGGAACCTGATCCAACTTTAAAACTGGATCTAATTTTGAAGTTGGCCTTGCTTTGATGAGATGGGAGGGAGGCTGAACCAGATGATCTTCAGAGCTCTCATCCAACCTAAGTTATTTTGTGATTCTCTGATTGTAGCCCAAATGTTATAAACAGTATTCCTTTCCCCACAAATAGCCACAGGGGAAGATACAGGCAGTGGGCTTTCATGTTTGTTTGCTGTAACACAAACTAAATCAAAACAGATGTTTCTGTGCCTTACAGTTTAATAAAGATTTTCCCACGTGTTGAATGTATTTAGGCTAAAAGTGTACAGTTTACTCTAGTGTCATCTTCAATGTTATATAGTTTCTTTGCTGCTTTCTATTGTTTATGCTGTGCCAAATGCTGTTCCAAGTCACTATTTTGTTTCTCACGGACAGTGTGTTTTACTCTTTTCCGCTGTAAATGGTTCTCTTTCAAAGAATTCAGTGTTCTGGTTCTCCAGGACAATCGCTGGAGTTGTTACTGCAGTTCCCTTCCAAAAGGAAAAAAGACATTGCTGAAGATGTTGCAAACCAAGCTCTCCTCAATTTTTTTTTGTGACTTAGCTGTAATGGGGAAGTATAGCATAATTACAACATTTCTTCTTCACCACTTTTTTTCCTCACCCCTTAGTGAAGTTGGGTTGATCCTGCTTTCACCATCTAACCTGTGAAAACTAATTATAGACCATAAGTTTATGTTCCGGACTTGAGTCTGGAAAAGAAAAGGCAAATTTATTCTTGGGGGAGCCTGTTTTTAATATCAAATAGAATTCTTTTCAGTCCCTCATAGCATTATTGTTCTCTGAAATCCATGAAGTTTTAGTCAGTAAATGGTAGATTTTTGCTTGTGTGCAGTTCTTATTCTTGGTTATCTAGATATTGGAGTAGAATGAAAGTTCTATAAAGAAAGATCTTGGGAAATACTACATTTTTTGAGTTAGAACCAAACCTGAACTGTTTGCTTTAATCCAAACTACCCCATGTCTAACAAACTTTTAGTCCATCTAGACCAGGACACCTAATGATACCTTTAATTTGTGCTGGTCAATATGAGGGCTGGAGGTAAATGATTAAGATGGAATTATTTAAGGTCCTAATTTCTCGTTGAACTCCATAGGAGGTTAGGATTATTAGCATTTCACTGGACTTAAAACAATTTGCTTGTAAGTTGTTTTGGTGGGAAATAACACTAAAATTACTGAGGTGCCTGGAGGAAGGGATTGTAAGGACTTCGCATAGGTTTGCTCTGTTTTATTCTTGAGATTAAAGGCGGAAAGAAAGTTTTGGCATGTGGGTTCTAGAAGTACTCCATCTGAAACTTTCCTACTAGAGGAGATGAAATGTTGATATTTGGGATCCAGTAGGTACTAACTTTGCAATGAGACATCACCATGAAGAAGCATCAGTTTGCGTAAGATGTGTTTGCTGTTCCTCACACTGGGAATGTTAAGTGTTATTTGGAGTTACCTGCTGTCAATAAGAAAAACAATCCTCAAGTTTGGCAAATATTAAATCTGATTATATTTGCTTATGAATTGTTTGTTTTATTAAAAATTCTGCCTTGTGCATAACTCTCTGAAGGGTTCGGACCAAAATTTGTTACAGGTAAAGCAAATAGATTCCAACATGTTGGATTGTAAAAAATTTTAAAACATTTTGGAAATCTGGGAAGCGGGTGATAGAAGCTAAGAAAGTATCCACTTTTGCTAAAGGGAATTGATGTCTGGATGTTTTCTTTACCCACACTGACAAGCTAATGATCTGTGGAATGAAGAGGAGACATGCTAAACACCCGTGCTCAGTCATGTCATTTATGGCATCCTGCATTCATCTGCACTGATGTCACCCTAGATTGTAACCTGTTCTCATCATGGACCCAGTAAATGATGTTTGTCTGTTGCTACATATAAATATTGTTAGAATTTTGACCCTTTGAGACACCATTTCTTAAAAGATAATACTTAAGAGCCAACACATTTTAACATTCCAGTTGGTATTTATGTTAATTTGAGTTCAATTCGTTCCCTAAGTGTTTGAGATCAGCTATTTTTAGCCTGGTTTCCTGAGGAACTGAAGTTTATAGGATGGCTGTATCTATCCATCTGCCTTCCACTGAGCTTTTTGAAGCCAATGATCAATTATCTTGATTTGGCGGAGAGAGTGAGGTTTTAATGCTGCTAATCTCTGGCAGGTTTCACTGATAGCCTTGGTTTGTTTGAAGAGAGGCACACAAATAACTACCCCATCTAAGGGAAAGGATGTAAGGTAAGATCATCAGTGGTGTTGTGTAGGGGTTGGTGGGGAAACAGCTGGGCCACGACTCAGTGCTGCTTCTCACTCATGGGGTAGTGAGAGAACATGGGCCTGAGCTGATACTGCTGTGGCTGGGGGGGAACTGGAAGTATGTAGGTTGTGAATCATGGGCTGTGGATAATCAGAGTTGGGGGGATGATGCATGGAGACTATGGTCAAGGACCCCGTATTCCTGTGGTGATGACAATGTATGAATATGTAGCAAGGAGTCTGTTGGGCATCAGTTTTATTGCTCTGAAAACTACTTGCCTTTAACAAGGGAAGCTATGGACACTATTCATACCTCTGGAAGCCTGCAAAAACATACAGCTTATCCTTCCTGTTGAGAGAGGGTTCTTGGGCATGGCACATAGGCTTTTTTATGGAGAATGTACACCTACAAAACAAATGATCTCAAAGTCCTTTAGAAACAAGTTGGGCTTTGTTTCTCCACAGCCCCAATATAAATAAAGTTTGACTTTTTTTCTTTTTGGGAATCTGAGAACAGGGGAAAAAATGAGAGACAGAATTTTGGTTATGGATAGTAACATGATTGTGGAAATGAGCTCTGAGCTCTCAGACACTATAACTAGAGATGACTTTTTAAAAAAAAAAAAATTTCTAGCCAAGGCTTTTCCAGTAGCCAAAGCTTTTCCAACAGAGTTTACTGCCAGAGGACAGTTGTCTGGTTTCAGTGACTGAGCTTAAAATACTTACGTACTAAAATAAAGCAGAGGGTTGGGGGGTTTTTTTGGGGTGTTTTACCTTATTTTCTTCAGTATTTAAAACATTTATTGAGATCAGCATCTATATAATCAATAGTCATAACACTTACTAGAGAACGAGCATTTTCTCTACATGGGAAGAAAAGTTCCATGTGTCCCTGCAAAGGGAGAGTTAGCCCCAAGAATTATCGTGTGGCCTCTGCAGTTGTGCTCATCATAAAATACAGGATGTGAGTTTTGTTCAAATGCCTGTCAGCTGAGATACTCTGTTTCATAAGCTGTGTTTCCAGCAAAGTCTGTTCATCTTTAAATCTCCGCAAGACTGTCTTGGGCTTTGCACTGCCATTTCTCTTTATACAAGTACTTATAAACAAAAAGCAGACGCAGGACTAGAATGTCGCACTGCATTTGTCTGTCTACTCCATAAAGCATGTATGCGTTTATATATCTGCTTACAGATAAGCCGATACTGAAGCTTCCACAACAGGTGGACACTCTGTGTTTCAATCTGATTTAGTGAGTTTTGGTTTACTTCACAAAAGCCATTTCTCAAGGAACAGAAAGTATAGATTTTGGTTATAACAAACCAGCAAAGCACGACAAAAGTGTGTTTCGGTTTCTCTTCTTTAAAGCTGATAAGCTGATTATCTCTTCAATTTTCAGAATCCAAATCAAAACCCCTGCTTATAAGCCCTAAGTCGGCTTGTGTATCCATTCAACTCCAAGAAGGGCTGGATAATTTGTAACAGAAACTTAGAGATCACACAGTAGTCAGCTGGAATGCAGAAAATGAGGTCATGTTTCTTGACCTACAGCTGATTCTGCATTGCCCAGTTGCATCACTGACATGCATTAATAAAAGTCACTGCATGCATAGTTTCAACCATTTGGAATTTTTGAATTTTGTTTTTTATTACTGTTTATTTCTGCAATGTCTTGGGGTGACATCAGTCACACTTGGGATATTTTTCCTAACTGCCCTTTATGTATATCTTACGTAGAGAACACAGATTCTATAAAATATTAGCAAATCAATCTGATGTACAGATCTGTCTGCAGTAAAGATCTGTCATGATCGTGTATTATGGAATATGATCATTTTTGATAGTGACAATGTGTTAGGAGTTATGGTTTTGATGTGCCAGCTCCTAGAGTCGATACTTATTATTTATACTTATGTTGTGCCAGCAAAGCTGTTTCAGCAGTGAAGATCAGGATGTAATCCATCCCAGTAATAATGCCCCTTCTCTTTTTTTTTCTTCTTCCTCCTCTTCCTTCCTTCTCCTTTTCCCTTTCCCTTTGTCAGGCTGTTGTTTTAGCTGAATCAGTTCCCTGAATCACTTTGATGGCCAGAGAATTTCTGCCACATACATGAAGTTCATGAGGCTAATCTGCAAAGCTGCAACTTGAGACTCATTGAGAAGGGGGCTCCAAGAGCCTGGGACATATGGGTTTGACTACCTGTGCTCTCACTCCTGAGAGTTTGCTCTGCCCTTCTGCCATTGCGTGGCCCCACTTGCTGGGTGACCTGTCTCACTTGGAAGGCCTCTCCTTTTTTTGTTGCTTTCTCCAGGAAAACATCCAACTGTCCATCAGCTGGGTCCAGAGGTTTTTATTGACGTTCCTTGGGGGAGCAGCAAGAGCTGAAAGGAGAGAGGTATGGGATTAAGCCAGAAGAGCTTTGGGAGGCTCTGACCCAGAAGAGCATCTGCAACTCCTACCCTGGAATTATCTGGCTGTTTTTCCAGAGGAAAGGAAGGTGCTGAACAGGGTAGTTTGGAGGAGGTTTATGCAGGGGGTGTTACAGGGTCAAGCAGTTGTTGTGGTGTCATGTTTTGGGTAGAGCAGCACTTCTGCATCTGTGTGCTATGGTTCCCCCATTCTGCTATGGCCTGAAGGGGTAAAGCCAGGCTCTTTACTTTTGCCTTGTGCCACTTTCAAAATACTCTCCTTACCAACAAGTATTAAAAAAATCAGTATTGCATTACTAACAGAATTTCTCCCATCATTTATTTGTGAAAGCTCAGGTAACTGAAACTTGCATTTAAATGGCTATTTGAGAGTTCATTGATCAAATTACTGGTGTACCAACTTGAATTTTTTTTAAAGGAAATGGAATATGCTGAACATATTAGTATTTCCTGGGCTTATCTGAGTGCATATAGAACTCAGAAAAACATTTTTCACTTTTTTTTTCAGATAAATATTACTGCAAGAGGATAATCACAGTTATGTGCAAATACACTGGAAGCTTAATATAATTACAGATGTGTGTACTGGCTTGGAGGGGCAGAAAATTATATTTAAAGGCATGCTGAAATTCAAGAGCTAATTATGTACTGACAGTAGTAGTGCATTTTCCCCAAAGCTTGATGTCATGCTAGCAATGTACATAGGCTGTACACATTAGTACTTTATGCAAAAGTAAGCATAAACAAGAATGACAAGTAGGAAAGTTTAAGGGTGACATTTCCTTGCTAATTAAGTGTCTGAGCATACCATTGTTACTTTGGTTCACAAAGGAGCCTCATGTGTTTTCAACATTGGATATGCATCCAATCTGTGTGACTGAATTTCTGCCAGTGTATGTACCTAAACTGTAATTTGTCCCAGAATTCGTGTTTGAAGGCCACAGCTACTATCAAAGCTGCAAAACCAGAATAGAATTGCATTTCTTTATCACATACCTCTTCTGTATCGCACACCTTTACTTTTCTCTCGTTCCGGTTTATGCTGCACAGAAGCTGAAGAGGCATTTAGCACAGTAGTGCAATATAAGCAAGAAAGTTTGAAGCTAACAACAGCCACTACTTACATTTAATATCTTTGTTGGAATCTTTACTCTCCCTGCTAGGCTTTGAAAATCCTTTAGGTAATCAAAAGCTTAGCCAACAAAATTAATTGTATTTTTTTCCACTACAATACTTGCTGCTACAGGAAGATAATGAATCAAATATTTCTGCTATTTTTCTAAGCAGTAGGTAATTTTTGACCATAACAAGAGCTACGCTCACTAAGGTAATTGTAGCAAAAATCAAAATTTAATCAAGACTAATCAGGGCATAAAGTAGTTGTGTTAGGAGAATGAGAAGAAATCTGTGTTCTCTTGGACCCCAAGCTTGGTAGATCGCAACTAGCTGGGAGGTGACTAAAGACTTCGCTCTCCTCTGCAGGGTCACATTAGAGGCTGGGTATTGAAATGGATTGACTGTTGATAGGATTTGCCATAGTGGATCATGCTTTCAACTGTGTGCTTCTCTTCTAGCCTGTTACAAGCAGGCAGCCTGGACACAAAGGCTGCATTGAAATATAGGTTAGCTTATATATAGCACAATAGGTAAAAATAGCCTCTGTTTGATGAGAAGTGTGATCTGAAAGTGTCACTTTATTGTTACCTGCAACATGGATCTGTTCAAATCAGAATCTGTACTGGGGTGTTCCACAAGTATTTTTCAAGTATTTCTGGAAATTAAGACTGGAATCAATATATATGTAAAAGTTGAAGAGATACATTTTAAGAGTTTGAAGCTTATTCTTTTGCATTGGAAAGTAGATGAAGTACATGGAAGAGAGAAAATAATAGCCCAAAGTTTGCTGTTCCGTATTTCTTCCTTCTGGAGTGTGAATATAGATTGTTGGTTAGAGCTTTAAAAGCTGACAGAATACATTTAGAGATTTTCAAATTACTTTCGGATTTGCAAAAATCCAGGACATGACACTTCAGTAGAGTTTAGAGATTATAGACTTTATTTTTTTCAACTATCTTACATTATTGGTCAGCTTCATCTAGTTCAGTAATTGAAAGACTATCAACGTGGCAAAGCAAGCTGAAGTTAGCAGAGCAATGGGAGAGCAGGCTGACCTTGTAATGACCCTGAGTTTTTTAACTGCAGTGTTATATTCATGCTGCCTGTATTGTCAGTATTTGAGGGACAGAGATCCCTGGGATGGTTATAAAAATACCATCATTACAAATGACAACTGTTCTCCATGCAACTGTTCTGCTTTTCTGTCCATGCATGCAGGGACGCCACAACCATGTGCTGGATGCAGGTTTTCTGTATATTATAATTCTTTTGCATTCTGATGGGTGTTCAGTCACCAAACTCAGATATGCCTTTCAAGGTAGTCAGTAATCTGAAGCAATTTGATGGTGATCCAGGTGTGTTCTGACTCTTGAGGCTCAGAGCAAGGACCTCAGCTAAAGACAGAGGAGCAAGTGATTCCCAGTAGAAATGGGCATGTCTTGTCAGCTTCCATCTCAGTGTCATCAGAGGCCACGGCACCTGGGAGAGCTGCTGAGATACCGGGCTGTGTCCTGGCTATGATCTGGTGAAGCACTCTAATCCCACAGCTCTTGCTAAACTGGGAGATACTGCCAGCTGCAAACAACATGAGTGATGACAGTGACAAAGAAAAGGCTTTTCTGACAGCTCATTTAAACATCCAGCACTTCTAGAGAATGTACAACAATGTTTTGTATGCTAGATAAGAAATAGTGGTCTGAGAGGCTAAAACGCTTGTGATCTGTTTATATGAGCACCACAGTCCTTGCAGGATCTAACAAGATAATTAGATAATAGGCTTCCAGCAGCTGCTTTTGTTATACCTAGTCACGAAAAGAGAAAGAGGTAGCCTATAGCATATCAGAAGGGGACGTAGGAATAAACGGAATGTACAGATACAATCAAAAGGCATAGGTTATCGTGGAAAGGACTGCACATACCAACCCTAAACATTTTGATTACTCAGCATTATGTTTTTGGCTCCATGAGACTTATTTTATCAGAGGACAGAGTGACATAACCAAGCAAATTGCTCTCAATCAGGGAATATCTAAAGGCCAGGTTTCTGAGGCATTAGAAGTCATTCCTGACAAGGCAAAAGACATCTCTTGTCCTAAATGCTTGTGTTAGTGTGAGTGGTTTTTTGTTTGTTTGTTTGTTTTTAGAAGAACCAAATGGTAGTAGTAGTATAGATGAAAAAAACCAAAAAAAGTCATCTGCTGTCTTTGTCTTTATATCGCCTTCATTTCTGCATCTGCTGCTTTTTCTTATGGAACATTTAATTTTCAGAGATTAGACAAAAAATGAAAATACACTTAAACACTGTTTAGCATCTTTTTTTTCCCCAAAACCTCCTTTCAGGCTTTCTCTAGTTTCGTTGTCACAATTTTGCTTATTACTATCCATTTATTAGCTTTTCTTCCATTCCATTCAAAACTCGTATGCATAATGCAGTCTGTCTGTAGGGTCCTTATTCTGAGTATATTTAAATCTCTCTTAACTGAGTTCATGGAAAAGGAATCTTTGAAGCATATATTTATTGCGATTTTGTTCCATTTCCCTTAAATTCTTTATAAATTCTTTGACTAGCTTTAGGTTTTGACTTCTTTTAAGACAGTAGGTCCTATCTTGAAAAACTAGGAAGGCTTCCCACTTGTTGTTAGCCTTCATAAACTGACAGCTGAACACCGAAGCACTGTTGAGGCAAATGGGAGCACGACTGAGTTGTTTCCCACTGAAAAAAAAAGAATGGCAATGGTGCTCCAAGACAAAGCTGTTCGGGTTATCATGATAATTTTTCTAGCAAGCAGAGTTGGTTGAATAGAATTACCAGCTGCAGACACAGTAAATGAGGCACAAATCATGCTCAGTAGGCTGGATGGTTTCAGGGAGGAGGATGAAATTTGCAGTGACATTTCTGCATGTAATAGAGCAAAGCTCTGGTCTGTAAAAGAAGTGAAGGTATCTGCTTGCAGGTCCTGCCCCATGGTGAAAGCATATAAGAACTTGGGAAAATTACAATTGTCCCAGATCTATGACTGTACTGATTTGCTTCAGATAATTAAAGAAGCAGAAAAAAAATGTGCCTTTTTTCATAGAAATAATTTGTTATTTGAGGTGGCTGATGTCACTGGGTAGCTACAAAGCATGCCTTGTCCCTGGCGTCTCTAAGAGCTTCCTTTTCAGATCCAGAATGATACTTTGAAGTTTGTGTCTCTGTTAGCTCCTGTCTTAGGTCTGTCAGCTCCCTACAGCAGCTGCCAGATCTGACCCTTGTCCTTTGGACAGACTCTTGTTGATGGGCCACCTCTTGTCCAACTTGATCATACCACCTCAGGAAATCATTCGTTCCGTGTCTGTTTGCCCTGCAAGCATTTACATTACTTTGCTGGGCTGAGCACAGGGGGCAACTTTCATTCTCTGTAGCCTGTCCACTCAAAAATGCTAATTCAGAGTAGTCTGGCACTGCTCACCTGTTATCTTCAGCTCAGATCACAGCTCTTGATTATTTAGATTCACTTAATGGCTGCCTGCCTGAGTTGTGTCTTCAGCTCTGTGTGTGAGGATTCCTCTGGGAGCTTTACTCCATGCAAGTAAGATATACTGCAAGCTTTATAAGAGGCCTGTCTTGTTGCCTGTATTTTGTGTGTTACAGCTCCTCAGGGATTCAACTGCAAGAGCTAAGTATTACTGTAGTGACTTACAGCATTCTGATGTTATGTATAGATCACTTAATTACATTTGAATGCCTGAAGACTTAAGAGATGCTTCCCCCATTCGATTTTTTAAAGCCTATGCCCACTGTTGGGTAAGTATCATTTGCTTCAAATGTTCCTGCACATACTGTAGCCTTCCTCAAGAGCTGCGTGAAAAGATGATATTTTTTCCTGATCTGAAGTTGGATCACTTGGAGAAACATTTTCTGCATGAAATGAAGAATTGTTCTGCATCATCAACAAAACAAATTAAAATGAGATTTTTTTTCACTCTCTTAATCCAGTACACAAGAAGGAGCATTTATTTCAGTCCAAAAGTATAAGATCTAGTCAGTAGATTATGTGAGTGTTGTTGTTTATCCACAAAGACTGTAGGGGGAAAATGTGATAGTGAATGCTTGTCAGTGAGATCCTTTTCTCTTGGAGAACTGAGACAGAGCCTAAAGTAAAAATGGCATTTTCTTGTACTTGTGAATTTTTTAAAAAAGTCTTTTAAAATGTGAAAGAATTTTAAATAAAACTTGCAACAGCAGGTTGTAGTAGGCAGGAATGTAATTTCGGGTTTAAGTGTGATGGTGTATTTTAAAAAAGTACACCCCAAAGCTGAAGAATTACTTTCTCTCAAGCACAATAAAAGGAAATTTGCTAGTAATATGGACAAAAATCTCACAAGTGCAGCTGAAGCAAAAATTGTCATTGACCTTATTGTAAAGATACAGCAGTGTTTAAAAGTGTTCCAGGCAGGATTAATTCCCACTTAGAAGCAAATTTAAGGTTTAGAGGGGGGTTGTTGGAAGGAGACATACGTAAATAATTGCCTCCTGATCTGGAATTTCCGCTTGGTTTCTGGCCAGCTGGAGGAGTGGACGTTTTGAGGCAGGACAGCAGTTGTTACTTTTTCTCATCGTTAACAGTCAAGAAAGTTTGTCCTTTGACTTGCAGTTAACTGAGAAAAGATGTTGAATGGTAAAAAATTGAGCTGTCCTTGAGTATGTTCTGTTTATGCAGCAAGCTGCATCTTTTAAATGAGTTATTTTAGTCATTAAAAATAGTTACCTTTGAGGGGAAGGAGGTGTATTTCATCTACATTGTTTCATTGCATACGCAAGACGTATTTTACTACACATTTAAATTATTATGTAGCATAGTATTGATATCCCAGACTTGCTGGTACACTGCATGCCGTGATACGTGTGTGTACACGTGGCCACGTTCATAGCTCTGTAAAATGATGAGGCCACTGTTAGGGATAGGCCTTGCTGGATCAGGGCCTGGGGAACAGGTTGTCTATTAGCGCTGAAATAAATATAAGGGACTTTAAATTAAAAAAAAAAACAACCAAAACCCAACTTGGCCATTTTCTTCAGTGCATGTTGGAGGAATGTCAGGTTTGGTTTGTTGTGGGCTACAGGTGCGGCTGCGTTCCACTCGCGTCAGCCCAAGTGCCATCGTGAGCTGTGTGCTGGGAAGGATCTCATAGCCCTTCCCTCCCTGCTGAGCCTGGCTCCCATGCCCTGGCTGGCCCAGCAAGGCAGGGGTGCTTCCTTTCTTCCTGGCTGCCAGGGCCCCCAGGGAACCACCAGCCCCGGCTGTCCCTGCCCATGGTCTGGCACCCATGACAGCCCTACCTGCCCCAGACATGCCCCAGTAGGGCTGGTCTCCCACAGCCTGGCATGGCTGTGGGCCCCCTGAGCTGGGCCCCTGACCATGGAGGAGCTGTTACCATTTTCCTCCTTTAATGCCTGGTGGGAGTCATAGGAATTGAGGTTGTTTTCTGTTGTCACACAGTACTTTCAGTGCCCGGAGCCCTGCTTCTGCTCCCTTCATTTACTCTGAGTCAATGTCTGACTTTCTCCTGAGCAATTTCTGTTTAATCCTCCCCCTTAGTCTTCAGGAAGAAGTTGTCTTTCTCCACCACTACTCACCTCCCCCACACTCTTTAAATGAAAACTCATTCACTGGCTTTCCATCCCTAGCAAAACAGAGAGAAGTTTAAGACAATTATTGAAGATGTGCTGCAGTAAATAAAGGGATTATCAATAGTAGAATTAAACCTTGGTGAGTAAAAAACTCCATGTGTGGAAAAATTAATGCCATGTGGGTCTCAAAGCCAATTAAAATAAATCAGTGACTTCCATGAGCACTACTGTCTGCTGGTAATCAAAGCTGTTATTTTAGTAAAAACTCTGATCATTAAACAAGTTCCTTTCTAATTGGCAAGACACCATTGCAGACACACTTGTGTCTGCAATAGTCTACTTATTCATTTTCCTCATTTAGTTCTATATTGTATATATCATGGATTCTAAGAAAAAAATGTACCGCAATACTGTATATTGTGGTGTGACAACCTAAAACAAGTAATGAACAAGAGATGCGATGAATGACCACCTCATTACAAACCTTTATGTCTTCCCCATTGTTCCATCCTCGGGAATAGGAATAATGACCATTTAGGCTGCAAATAATGTGCTTACCCAATAAATTGCGATGAGAAAAGTTCTTCTGTAGGGATCTGTTTGCTTATGCCTCTCTGCAGGGCATAATGCATGCATAAGATCCTACATAAGGAACACACACTTTGTTGTGCATAAGATGTATGTAGTAAATTTTATCTATGTCTGGAATCCTTCTGTTATTAATGAGTATAATTATTAGAGTGTGTGAGCCATAGCTGCCATTACCACAGGCAGCAGTCCCTCACCCCCAACTTCACATCCTTGCAGTAGAATCATCCCTTTAGCAGCAAATTCAGATTTCCAGGTTTCTTCTTCTTTCCATCCCATCTTTTCTTTGCCCCATCACCTGTCCTAGCTCTGCCCTGTCCACTGCCCACTGTTGACTCTCAGCCTAGACATGGGTGGTATAATGCAGTTTGCCAGTACTGCATTCCAAACCGTATTTGAAATGGTTTTCCTCTGTGTATTTTCCACTTCTTCCAGGGCCCAGTTATCAATTTGTGGGATAAGCAGCAATTCTTTTTCAGCTTATACTTGGGGAGTCATAAGTTTTTGCAAGTTGTTTTCATGTCATGTTAGATTTTTTTCAAAGATATATGCTTTTAAAATGTCATTTAAAAAAAGAATGTTCTAAACAATTTCTGGTATTCGTCCTTCAAAAGCAAACTCACAGAAAGAAAGTTGTCTAAGTTTTTTGTTTTCTCTTGGAATTGTAGACCTGTGTGTTACAACTTACCTTGGGTACTCCAGACTCCTCCTGATGGTTATGTGTCAAAATACTCTGACCGTGAAAGTGTCAGGAAAGATACACCCCCTTCAGAACACTGTATGTGAGACAAGTACTAAAGAAACAGTTTTCTTACAACTATGGGAAAAGTCAGGAATGGTGCTGCAGAAAAAGAAACCACTGTAGAAGTGATTGGCCTGTGTATGCAGGAAGTGCTAACTAACCATTTTCCCTTTTCCCTGTCCTTCAGGTTTCTGATTGAGTAGAAAAATTAGTAGTACTGTGAAAATCAGAGGTATAGTGGGTGGCATCTTCACTGGTGCTCATTTACTTGTTGCACTAAGGCCATACTTGTTATAGATAAACAAAATGTTGACTTTTTTGAACATCAGAGAGTGTCAACAAGTAGTGCTCCATTAGCATAGTCAAATCCAGAAATACTCACTATTTCTTTCTTTCTCCTGAATGTTTGTTGCATGTTTGGAGTGCAAATCTTGAGAGTGAGCCAGCCTGGCTCCATAAACCTTGTGAGGGGTCCAGTCTCCAGTTCTCCCAGACCTTTGTCTCCTGGCCCCTCTAGTGGATGTCTGTGTAGGCAGTGTGTCTTTGCAGTGGGACACGGTGTCCTTTGGTGGAGTGTATTGCAAGACCTGAGAGGTAATTTTAGCTCCAACAATGGCCTCGTTTGGTGCCAATCTGATAACAGCCATCCTGGTTTACGGAGATCACAATCTATTTTATGCTTGGTGTGCTGTCTGTCTTTTGCATGTTAAAAATGAAATACTGTTTATATAAAGAAACAAAGTAGAAAAAATAGTTTTATTCCTGTTGAGAACTTGTCAATTTATGTTACTAAATGTCACGTTTTTCCTGCCTGCAATCATTTTTTTGCTTCGTGAACTTGCGGGGGAAGCACTGCACAGCATCTCGTGGAGAGGAAGCTGCTCATTCGCTGCCCTGACCTCAGAGTGTCTCCTGGCAGCCTGGCCTGGGCCTGCTTCCTATGGGTTTTCCCACTGCAGAGCCTTTCCTCTGGGGACCAATCACTCTGGGCTGGTGCAGCTTTTGCCTCAGGATGCACAAAGTCTGCTCAGTCTCTGCACAGCATGGGAGGTTTTTAGAAGCTGTTTGCTGAGTGACATCAGTGCAGTGGTTTCTCTGCTCTGATGGGGAGAGCTGAGGGTGAGTTCCCAACCACAGAGATGCAGCCTCTGGTGGTCTTGCCACCCATCTCCAGCTGGGTGTTTGGCATGACATGCAGTTGCTGTGAGCCAGCTGGCCACACCTCCCACATCATCTCCAGCTCTGCGTGGAAAATCACTGGTGGCACAAGGCAGAGGAGAACAAGAACAGCAGTGCAGAGGGTACCTGTGCAGTTGGGTTCCTGGGTACCTTAGCCAGGTCCTAGACTGCAGTCTTATTAAACCCAAATTCTCTTAATCCTTCAGCTCATGCTGCTGTATCTATAAAGCACCATAGCCTATTCATGAGAAGAAAAGCCTCCAAAATCTTATTTGTACACTTAAAGTCACTCCAACCCAGCAGCGTGCAGGTGCTCTTGCCTACTCCCCCAATACTCTGAGGTGTAGCCAGACAGTTTCTGCTTGTGCTGCAGAAACAGCTGGTGAGCAGGTCTCATGCTTTTGCACCATCATTTAGTAATTAAAGGCTAATCTTACAGCTGCCTTAAATGGCAGAATGGAAGCTAACTCTGCCAATCTTCAGATTTTTTTTTTTAATTAAATAGATTACAGTGCAGCATGCCTTGAAAATCCCCTTTTCAAACATGTTCTTTGCTGTTTGCTAAATACATATCCTGTGGTGTTACTACATATTGATGCACTCACATCTTTAGATCTTTATGATCTTTATTATACCTCAAGACAGATACATGAGAATATTTTGCCAGTGTGAAGGAACGGCATCAGTGTTACAGGTCTGGAAATTTAGAGTCTCAAATTGCATTCGTGTCAGTAAGAGCACAACATTTCTTTCACGCCCCTAAGGAAGAGGAAATGAAATTGAAAAGTCTTTACATTTCAAATATTGAAAGATGCTAAAAGGGCTACCATGAATTGCCTCAGGGAAAAAAAAAAAAAAAAAGACATCCAGTCCTTTTTCATATAACTGAGCATAATTATTTAGGTATCTAAACCCATTTCTTGTTGGACAAAGACTGCAGGATCAAGCTTTACAGTCCCTTATTGAAAGTCTGCCACAGCACCAAGGTGTGATGTGATGAAATCAAGACAAAGAGCACCTAACATGGCCTTTATCTTCTCTTTTTTGGGGGGGGGATTGGGTTTGGTGCAGTTTATTCCTCACCCCTCCACACCAAGAATAAATTGTCAGAGGTTTCTTAGTCTGCCGAGTGCGATTGATCTCACAGCAGTATGTGGTGTTTCATTATTTTCTTCAGTACTCTTAAGAAGGTCTGTAGGAGAGGTGGATTTACTGTAATGGCAGCTAAGTAGTTTAACTTAATCCTGAGTAAACAAACAGATGCTCTCACCAAGGACCTGGCATCTGGGGCTGTCAGCATTTATTACTGCAAGGCTCAGAAGAGATAAAATCATCATTAGCCTTCACAGAAAGATCATGGATATATTTTGAAAGGCATGTACTTCAAAGCACAAACTAGCCTCTCAGAGAAACTAGTTTAGATACTTAGATGCCTGTATTAATAATGACACAAGCAAAATGCTTCTTTCTTCACTTGATTTGTGCTTCAGAACTCTCATTTTACACATTTGTTGTCCTTCCCCATGGGCCAAGGCTGAAATTGTGAGTTTACAGTCGCACATATGTGCATTTACAATTGTGTGACTTTGTACTCAAAGGTTTTGTCTATGGCCTCTGCCGAAATATCTCCATGAGGGAAACTGTATTTAGTAATTAACTGAGGTTTGGTGGGGTCTGGCCATCTGGCAGCATGCTGCTGTTGGTAAGCAGGCTGGAGTGCAGTGCCCACAGACTACTAGGTCCAGGGGACTGTGTTGAGTGTCATTGTTACAGACGACTGCATGAAATACCAGGGTCTGGGACTATTCAGGCTTTTGGACCATCAGTTGTACCTGTATCCATCAAAAACCCTAAATCCACAACTACACATCTTGCTTATTGCAGTAAGGTAGTGGGTTTGTTTCCCATTTTTCTTGTTAGTAGCTTAAATAGTGAGCTTCAAACCCAGATTTCATTCCAAAGAAAGGAATTGTAGCAAATTGCATTGCACAAGTATTTGAAAGAATTTGTAATAAAAATAATAGGTTTAAAACTTACTCTAAGTATTTCTCAAAGGGGGAACCCCAGCCCACAACACTTGGATTTCAGCGAGTGGACGAATGCTCCTTGTAACCCTGAGCTTAAGAGTCATTACTGTAGTTCCAGTGAGAGGGAAAACGTTTTCTGAAGGAATCTCTCTTCCTCCAACACATGCGAGCTCCCTCTTTTACAGTAAAGCTAAAACTTTTGGGACTCTGCTAGGAACACTTGTGCAGGAGGATTGTTGACTGCTGCTGATTGCACCGTGCATTGCTGCAGCCTGGGTCAGAAAGCTGCTCTCTGTGTTTTACATGGGAAAGCCAAATACTCAGTGAGTGGAACTTTATGCCGTCCCAAGGCCTCATCTTCTATTCATAGCTGTACTTCCCTAAAAGAAACACATATATATATATATATACACACACACAAATATAGATACATCTCAAAATGTGTGTGATATGTTCAAACTGACTTCACAGCAAAGTTTCCCAGTAATATATTAGGTGAGTGAGTTTTGGAAGGGTCAAGTTATCCACAAGAGGGAAGGATGACTTTCTGGTCAAGCTTGTCATGAACAACTATGCTTGATAGAGTGGAAATTATTTTTATTATGAATTCCTCCAGGATTAGGCATTAGGATTTTTTTGAGAGAGTATCCGTAGCAGGAGTGTGGGTACTGAAAAATGGCTTGGATTCAAAAATGTCTCACTGCATCAGTGGACTTTGGTTCTTGCTTTCCTATTAAATTGAAATTAAAATTTGTTTCTGAATTACCTCTTTCAAAGAATGACCATAGCACAGACATATTGAATTGAGCAGATCAGAACAATTTGGATAAAACATTTGGAAACTGTGAAATTTCCTCCCAACATTTGAGAGCTTTCCAGTCTGTGTTGCTTCTGTTTTCTTCTTGCTCACAGTTGGCAGTACCTTATGCCAGGGGTGGTTGAATTAAAGTCAATAGGCTAGATTATGTCCTGAGGACTTGACCCACAGTAATTGTGGTATGTTGCTGGGCAACCTCGCAGGACTCCCAAGGAATGAGCTGTGCTTAGGGAGCCACAATTTACTCTTTTTTTTTTTTTTCTTCCAAGGGTTTTAGCAATTTGTTGCCAGTAAACTTCTACTTAGCTTTGTTCCAGTTCTTGCACAGTTCTAAACCTTAGCTGTTCTCCAGCTACCTGTCCTAGAAGAAGCAAATGGGGGCCTGTTCCCCAGTCCCCCACACGCTTATGTTCCAGCAAGCAGCTGCTTAGAGGTCTTGTTCAGAAGCCCACCACATCAAAATGAATCTTGACAGCACCGAGTTGCTCATTAGTTGTAAAAAGACAAATTACAGTCTGGGTTAATGTTATGATAAAAAAACAGACTTTTTTTTTTTTCTGTGCCTACCAAGGCAAGCAACTTTTTCATTTTCCTTTGAGTGAGTTATTTGCATTAAGTTCATATTCTGTGGTTCTTTCTGTTATGAGCTGAAAAGAGCCAGTTCTTTCAAGGCCAGATTTACTGCTGAGCTTTGCGAGGAAAATAATTATTTTCAGAATAAAGTGACTTTTATTTCAGATCAGCGTGTCTGCAGCAGGAGTGGAGCTACTCCAATTTAGTTTATTTTTCAATACCTCTTCCCATTAACTTCTCCATATGAAGTGGGCATCCAGTCTAGCATTTTTCAGGCATTGTGCCACCACCATTTAAATTGGATGCTCATCAGAACAGTTTAGAGAGCAAACCAGCGCTATGATTAGAGAGTTATGACATAACTTACCATAGACACTTATGATATGTTACAGGTGTTTGTCCACAGGCACAAATCAGTATTGTAAAGAGCTTACAGGGGAATCTTTTAATTTTCACAAATAATAAGCAAAGATTTTTAAGCCTTTCATATAGAACCATAGAATATCCTGAGCTGGAAGGGAGCTAGCAAGATCACTGAGTCCAGCTCCTGGCTCTGCACAAGGAAATGCTTGGACAGAACTGCTAGGCTAAGAAACAGTTTGGCAATGGGGCCTTAAATGTTTTAAAATACTTTTGCTGCAAATCCATGGTACATGCTATTAATATTCAGAGGGGAAAACAAGTCTCTGTAATATTAATGTTCTTACTGTTCACATGAACTCTATCTGTTAGGACCTACAGGTAGTGACTGCTGTGAAGCTGATTTTTTGTTCTGTTAATGCACAGAATTCCATGTCTCCTGTCTCTGTGTAAGCTGCATAAACTTGCAAGAGGTATTGTAGCTCATAAGAGTAAATTTTAAAAACAGCTGCTTTGATGATGGGTATGAAATTTGCGCCTGCAAAAGGTGAAATCTCTCCACTGATGTCTTTCCCTTGAGAAGCAGTACCATTGAACTGCTCCAGATGAGACTTAGTAGTCTTGGGGGCCTTCTGTGTGTGAATTTTACTTGATAGCACACTTTTTGTAGGTCTTAGGTAAGTCACTCTTTGGGAAGGTGCAGAAGAAATCTCAGGAAGAGCCTTTCCCAAAGAAAGGTTTGGAATCTATAAATGAGTAGTCAGGAGGCTTTTTGTTTAGTAATGCTAGAATTGCCAATTCTAGTTTAGTCTGCTCATTTTTTCTTTGCAAAACTTTGTGTTTCTTGACTTCAGTAAAGAGGAAGTAAATAGAAAACTGAACGGAATGAAGGAAAAGATATAAAAAGACATTTTAGGCCCTGACATTGGCAAATTTATCTACGCAGTAGAGGAAAGGACTACAGAAGCACTGATAGTAGAAATGAACTGTAATTAGCCAGCTCCATTGAGGGAGGAGTTGGGGGTTTCCTTCCCCTGCACCAACTGCCTGAAGCTGAGCATGTGGGAGCTGTTGTTCACTGCTCTGATCTCCTCCTGAAGCACCACTGGTTTTGTTCCTTACAAACTATGGACTGCTGTGACTCTCTTCAGCAGCTGGCTGTTAATCATTATGGACTCTTATCAGGTTTGGGTTTGGGAACCTGTAAATAATCAAACTGGGGTTGCCTTTAGCTGTGTCTACCTGTCGGTCACTCATCCCCACTGTCACACAGGAAGTGGGGAGCAGCTGGCCCACATTTCATAGCAACCTGCTGTCTCATTGCACTCATGTCTGCTATATAGTGCTTGAGCAGGGAGACTGATGAATGTCTTCTTAAATGGATGCAGTATTAAATGAGTGTGTGTGTAGTGGAGGAGGGCAAGAGATGATCATTCATTGCTCAACTTGAGAATCTGTTTAGTCAGTCCTAACTTAGTCAATCCTAGTACTACAACACGTGAGTGAAATACTTGGGGAAAAAGCCCTGTTTGCAGGTTGCCTGCAGGCTCTTTACTGTTGTATTGGTTCCACACTACTTTCCCATCACCGTTACAGTCTGTAGAAAACAAAAAACCTACATGACATGGTGCAGGATCACAATTAATAGTCAGGTAAGCAAAAGCTGCACGTGTGGTTCTTCCATCATGACATCTAATGTGCTCCATGAATCCGTCATCAGGCAAACGCCAGGCAAGTCTTGGAAGGCTGTACCACATCTGAATTTGGCATTAAGAGAAGTACTGCTGGAGTGGAGTGGCTGGATTTGGTGCATGGAATTGGAGAAGATAGCTGACTAATTTGCAGATGTCTCAGAAAAGAACTGCAAGAGTGAGTAAGGGAAAAGAGGGAAAAAAAAAGCTCACTGCAGAAAAAAGGAAATTGTTTCATAGAGAAAGCCTGAAGTGGTGTTTGTGTTGGGGTAATAGAGGAAACAACACAGTGTGAAGTATTCTACTGCAGTGAAGGAGAGGCTGTGCTGGCGTGCAGGTGAACTACAAGCAGCAGGTGGACCTGTCCTAAACATTGCACAGGGATTACTCAACAGCAGGATCAGAGGTAACCATGAGGATTTGGGACACCTGTAGAAAGAAGCTGCAATTGGAAGTTAATTCCAGCCATCCGTCACAGTTTTTCCTTATGCTTCTTAGAAACTCGTTCCCGTCACTCTGAAGTGAACCAGACCTTTTCCAACCAGTGTCAGTTTATCAGAAGTTCACAATTACATCCATAAATTCTACTCCGTATTTGCTTGGCAGAACTCTTCTGCGTTGTCTGGCTTCTGCAAGCTTAAAATAATTAATCGGTTTCTTGCTTCCAAGACTTCAGTCAAGCTCAGATTCACTGATTTGTGATGCCACCAGATTCTGGAGTGTGAATCCATCTGCTCTCCATGCAGAGGAGAAATAAAAGAAAGTACTAAGTTAAAAGCTTGGCAGCTGAAGAAATACTGGCAGCTGAAGCTTCCTTGGTGGTATTTCTTCTCATGTCCATTCTTTCATGTATGTAGGTCCTTTCTACTTCCATGTATGTAGGTCCTTTCTCTTTTCTGTGAGACTTTGAACATTTCAGAGAAGATAAACTGGAGGAGCAAAGTAAATGCAAAGTAAAAGTAGCTGAATTTACAAAGTTTGCAGAATGATACAAGGGTTTTTTTGGCCATATTGGCTGGAAGCAGATGGTGATTGTCCCTCTGAAATCTGCTTCTGGCTGTTAGTTTTGGAGACCTTTCTTGATGGCCAATGTTTGAGGATTTTTTTCATCAGAAAATGATTTGGTAAGCTGCTGCGTCCTACTCACAGTACAGTATGCATATCAGCATAGTGTCAAATCATGCCTTACTACAAATTTGTTGGTATCGTGGCAGTCTCTCCTAAGAGACTGCCCACACAGTGTGTTAACAAAAGAAAAAAATTGCATAAAGTAATCGGGACACTTAAATCTAAGGGTGTGGGGAAGCAGATGTTTTGGTGCAGCCATTACAAATTTAGTTCTGATTAAGGTAGTTTACAAATTGCTTGACACTAAATTACTGCAATATTTTTGTTTTGCTTAGCTTTTTCAGCATTTCCAGAGAAGTAGGGAGAGTGTTGTATTTTATCGGTGTCTTCCCTGTGATTTTGCCACAGAAGCATTTTATAAGTTACATATATTTTTCTTCCACTGTCTGAGATGTAGATGTGTTAGTTTATCTGTGCAAAGGTCCAAGTTAAAACATCTCTGAAGCAGAAGGGGATTCTTCTGCTCTGTTTTTAAAGCTGTGGTCAAGGAGGATTTCAAGGGCATGATCTCCTTCATCATTTGTAAGCCTTTCCACTCTGGAGAAAATAATTTTAGAGGAAGACTTTAATAAAATGAAAGATATCACTCGATCTTGTGTTGCTTTTTACTGGTTCCTATTAATCTGGTGACATTTTAGGAATACTACCTTTTTTCACTTATTCTTCTCTGATGCATTTCAAACTCAGGCCAATCTTAATGCAAACTAACCTTACGTGTAGAAGTCCTTGCCTTAAACTTATAAGCTGCATGAAGTCCAGCTATGAATGAGACAGTCTGTTTCTCTACTTCTATTACTCAGTGTGAAAATAAATACAGTAATTTACTTATCTCTATGATAAGTTGGTCAACGGTGTGACTGTTTGAGTAAAATACAAGCAACTTAATTAATTGTATCCTGTTACTTCAGTAATAACCATGGACAGCAATTGTGGTTTATCTAAAATTCTTATATACAAAAGACAAATGGAAGGTTTTGTCATTTGTTGTTGCTAGATTTTGCCGTACAATAGCATGTACATTAATGGAGGAAGGAGTAGAAAGGCGGGTTTTAATTAAAACTTTCCATGTTGCACCAGGATAACTTATAACTGCTCATAGTTCAGTGTGTGGCCCAGAAGAGAGTTCATGTGAGCATCAACACAGCAAAAATTGAAGCTGTCTCATGCAGGAATGCTCCAAAAGACACAGTTCACCCAAAAAAAAAAAAAAGAGTCAAAGTTAGATACTGTTGTACAAGCTCTGTACAGTGCAATCAACATTGGTGAAAGTTTGTGTGCCAGTATAACTGGATGTGAGATTAAAAATATTACTTGTGTGTGCAGAGCACCTAGTGACTGGGAAGAGGCAGTATTATAGACAAGTTTTTATGTACTGGAAAAGTGCAATTTTATAACTGCTGAAAGGACTCATTCAACTAGCTGAAGAAGTGAATTAAGAAAGCAGAATGTGACTTTCATGATAGTTCGTGTCTCAAGCTGAGCAAACTTGCAGAGCTCATTTGAAAACAAATTCTCTAAGCCCCAAAACACTCCTCTAAGCCCCAAAAATTTAGCACGAAGCCCAACCTTTATCTCCAGCGAAACATTTCCACCTTGACCAGAATACCTGCAAAATTGACTTTCCTACTCTTTCCCTTTTCAATAAAAACCAGACATGCTGAAGTACAACAGAGCAAGGTGAGAGTGACTCTGAGAGAGACACCTCCAGATACATTATGGCAACCACACTTTTGATTTGGAAATTAATCAGGTGTTTATGAGTTAGGGTAAAAGTAAACTCCTGTTAATTAGGAAGAGAATGGATTTTTAAATTAATAATGGCCCACAATTAGCATACGCCTAGTGTAAGATCTAGCCGTAATTTTGAAATTATTGTTTGCTGATGTGAAAAGTTGTAAAGGAACAAAAAAGTGTGGTGTTTCAAACTATACAGCATTATCCTGGAATTTCCCCTTTATCTGTTGTATATTTCAGAAGCATTGCCTTTACTTATGAACTTGTACATTAAACCCTCTGCCCTCAGTGTTACAGATTAGCTACTGCTTAGGACACTGGAAAAACACAGCAAAAGAAAACAGAAGAATCTGCTGTTTTCACTTTACACAGTGTGAGTTGTGATGCATGTAGGATGTCTGTCATTGTTTAATACTTTCTGCATTACTGTAAGCAGAGTCATCTTGACAGGAGCAAGAGCATGTCTGTGCTGCATCTGACAGCAGAGTGTAGCCTGGTGAGGTGTGGAAACAGCAACAGCACTGTGACTGTGGCAGCAGTTCCCACTCTGTGTAAAAGGAGTTGTCCTCCTCAGAGAGAATATCAGCCCACACCTCTGTGTTCCCAGTGGCACATCTCTTCTGGTGCCCTAATTAGCTGGGCTGTCATGTAGGTGTCACACAGACATATCTTTATCTTGAATTGGCGGTGACTAACATCACTGTTTCCCAGTCATACAGGAAAATAAAAAGGCAATTAGCTCCAGTCATAAGTTTGTTCGATGACTCCTACAGGGTCCCTAATCCTGAGAATTTGTGTAGCTCCCACCTACTTAGTTCATGCAAGAAGCTGTATTAACTTCTTTTGTATTTCATGTGAACAGGCGGCTGTTAGTCTCAAATGCTATGTGTAGTACTGGCAGTTCAGGCTGAGCAGCTCTTTGTTCTTTTGGTAATGACTTAATTTTGATATTTATGAATTTAGATGTGGTGACTAGTTCCCACAATGATTTTGATTATGTGAACTACTGACCTTGGGAATATGCTTCCCCAAAAAGTTAGCTTTCTGTGCAATCCTCCTATATCAGCCTTGATGTTTCCTAGGTGCCACTTTGCATGAACAATACTTTTGTTCCTGTTAGGATGGGGAAGGATGTACAAATAACAAGTTGAGGTGAGATGATACTGAAAAAATGAAGTCAGTTTGTTTCTCAGAAGATGGTTCCCTTAATTTATGGATATAAACAGTAAAATTAATATGACTGCTTGTTCTGGATGTTCTTTCCCCAACTTAGTTAAGTACTTGTAGCTCTTATTGCTTTCACTGACAATTGATTCTGATATTGCTCCAGTTTTATGTGAATTTCGAATTCCAAACTAAGACACCTTGTGAAATTTTGTCTGAGTTGCTTTGATTTTACTGTCATTCCTTCTTTGTTTACATCTTCTTTGTAGGAGGTATTTCTACAAAACAGGTGAACTTTTTGTGCTGAAAACTGAGATTTTTTTTCCCCCCAGTGCACCAGTGAAATTTCCTTTTGCTCCACATTTTGTCCCTGCAACAATTGCAATAGAAGATGGAAGCACTGCATGTTCCATTTTTACAGTCTTGCTGTAATGCCATTGCTTCGAGGCATGTTGTGAAAAGCTTACCACATCCTTGTTCAGTGCCTGGATCTGTATTCCCACAGCAGAGAGACAGACATTCACTCCAAGTGTAAGCTTTGGTCTGGTGTTTAAATATAGCACAAATATTCAGAAGGATTTTTCGCTTCTCATGCCCTCCTACCCTTGAGCAAATCTCTTGTGTTGCTTTCCAGATGTTCTTCTGAGAAGCAGAGGGGAATAAATGGGGTTTGCATGATGGGAGATAGGTTGTGGGGTTTTTTCCATTAGCTCTGCCAGGCTACCTGAAGTGCGAGATCTCAACAAGTTAGATGGGCTTCAAAAGTGGGATGAAGGAGAAGACACAAATATTCCATCAGTAACAGAATTTCTTGATGTCGCCGGCTTCAAACTTCTTTCATTACTCTTGTTCTCCACGCAATCAATAACCACTGGTGCAAAGGTGAAACCTGTAAGAATGAAAGATCTGTAGGCTTTGCATAGGTCATTTCACATTTTGGGTTTTCACTTGAATTTGTATGTATAGCTAAGTATAAATGTGAAGATTTAGTTATGCCAGTCCTGAGAGTCTAAAGGCATGCATCCAAACCTAGCAGTTCAGTGGCAGGCTGCAAGCATCACGAGTTGTTCTGCTGTCTCTGAGGTCTTTGCAGGGAACAGTGGAATACTAATGATGGGAACAGGACAAATCCCTCCAGAGCCAAAGTGGTTCTTCAGTTCACTGTTAATTTCACTCTTTGAAAAACTGGACCCTTTCCTTTTGGACATACACTGATTGTCAGAAAAATACTTCTAAGATAATACTCCTGCTATCTGGTTTGTTCCTCCCTGCAGTTAAAAGAGGTGTAATGGAGAACCTGCTCACCTGCACTATCCTGGCTCCTTTCTTTTGCTTCCTCACACATTTTTACAGAGCCTGAATTGTGCGTTGTTAAGTCTTGAGTTTTTCTCTGACTGTATCTATTTGCTAAGGTCATTGATTACTGGTGGTATTGCACAACATTAGAATCTGAGTTGATACACAACACACTCATACATTTTTCCATGCCTTTTTTAGGTCAGAAAGGTGTGCCTTTCAAAACAGATAAGGCTATGCAAGACTGCTGATTTTTGCCATAGTTACAATAGGTCAGAAATAAAATATTTGCTCAGAACAGACAGGAAGGGCCCTGACTTGCCAGTGTAAGTTTTTAGCTCATTAAGAAATTTCATATATATGCATTTAACTCTCTTTTTGTGTGGATACTGTGTTAAAAAGAGTCATCTGAGAGTCTTAGGCAAGGTGAGCACTGTCTATGTGAAGAGGAATGAAAAGGGTAAAGCAGAAGTTGAAAGAAAAGAGCATATTGGATGTTGCAGATGGAATTAATAATGGACCTGGGTCAGAAATAAGGTACCAAATTTATGTTTGACCTATAAGAGGTTCAGCACAGAATCTTCATAGTTTCTTAAGAGCTTTCAAGATTTCCCTTTATTTCCTCAGGAACTTGCAGTTTGCAGCAGCATATTGGAAATGTGGAGTAGCTGTTTTTGTGGCTCTTTGCTGTATATTCCCAGAACACCTTTACTGAAAATGAGGATTTCTGCAATGAATTTACTAGGGGCTTTCCTTCTGTCATTTCCAAAGTTAAAGTATTTTCCAAGTGAAGTGGTAACTTAAGTCAGATGAATGCTTCTTTCTTTGGATCTGACCCTAAGAGGTGTTATGTGCCATTCATTTCTACTGACTCCAAGTGGGAGCAGAGAGTGCACAGGATCTTGCCAATTCTGGCCTTTAAATTGCAAATGAGTGTAGTGCTTTTGCTGTTCAACACTCAGGGATACCCTTCTTTTTACAGAGTTGCTAATTACCTGGTTCATTTAAAGTAGTACTATATTGCTGTGAATGCAAGTTAAGCCTTCTTTCAGACCTGATGCTGAACTTCCCAAAAGCACAGTAACCTGATGTCAACCACCTGATGATTTTACATCCAACTCATGTGAAAAACTGATGGTTTCAAAAAGGCTCCCCACCTTTTATAAACTGTGTTTGACAAAGCAGCTCTAACACCATGGTATACGTGCTTGACATACCTAACAATTCAGATGTCAGAAATTTCATATGGTGGAATTGGTAGGTACTAAAAGATGTGGAAGGTGATGGTGAAACACCACCTTCATTCTCTTCATGCGTATTTCTGATAAATTTGAATCTCTACTTCCCTCTAGCTGCTGTTCTGTCTCTGTGTCCTTATTGTTGGGGGGCCAGCAGAACTTCTAGGTTTTTTCTCACTTGCATGCTAGGTCCTTCCCCCTATAGCTGTGTCTTGCCACCTACTGTGCCTGCGTCAGTCATGCAGCTGTTGATATTAAGCAGACGTAACTCCCAGCTGGTTTGGTTTTGACCACCGTGCTCCGTCAGCATAGCAGCAGCTGTGCCATTTGGCACCTTGATAATTCCATACTGTAGCTCCGTAACTACACCTCAGAGCATTCGGTTTACCTCAGACTCTGAAGTATGGCATTGCATTGATACATGCTTGGCTTAGTGTCAGTGAAGGTATTTTTGCAGCCCTGAGAAGCCAAGAGTAATCCTAGGCTCTGCAGAATTAGTGTATTAGGTCCATGCACACAGCATGCAAAGCCTCTGAGATGTTCCCGGTGAGTTGAATTCCCATGCACCTCAGAGGGTTTTTGTCAGAGCACTGCCAGGGTGACTTGCAAGAGTGAGAACTGATCGTGCAATCCCTGTTTGGCAGAAAATATCTGTGGTAGTATAGGTAATCTCACATAGCTGGCATTTAGATAATTTCTGCTCTGCTGCATGCTTGCAAGTGATTTTTACCATCTCTTAGTTGTTTTAAGTGGAAGACAGAACTTTCGTGAGTTCAGTCACTGGATCAATTCATACAATTGATCTTTCTTATTTTCTGCTAGCTTAGCTGCTTAATTTTCTTACAGTCACAAATAAAATGTGTTTAGAATAAGCCTAAAGATTACTTCATCAGAGAGTCAAATGGGGCTGCGAATTTACAACAGTGAAGTAGGCTATACCTTAGTAACATTGTGAAAGTTGCACAACGGTAAGCAAGCACATCAGAGTGGATCAAAATTTATTGTGTAGTTTCTAGATTCTTCTGCTGCTTAAAATGGTTCAAAGACCTAATGAAGGCTCCACAGATTAATGAAAATGTGAGTCTATTTTGCACATGGTCATTAGGTGGAATATGATTCATATCGCTACTATCCCTTAGTACAGTAGTGGCCTGCTAAGTTTAAAAAATACTGAACAGATTAGTCTGTTAATTTGCATTCTTGGTGGAAGATTCGACACATGATATGTAAGTGTATGTATTGTAGGTACCATCTAAATTTCTCTCTCCATCTCACATTTGGTCCCTCTGGATTAATGGCAATGCAGCATGAGGAAATCTGCACTCTCTCTCTCCTTTGTTAGCCTGTGACTGGGGTTTATGAAGTCTGCCCTGCTCTCTACCTGCTTGAAACCTTCCAAAATGGCTTTTCTCTTGCACAGCGTCACAGCCACAGAGTTACAACTCTGTCCTGGTGCTCAGTGATCAACTGATGATCCTTTTAAGTTTGAAAGTGTCTTCTGCTTTGCCAGTAGGCTTACTTTTGTGAGAACTTTTTGGCCTTGTAGAGAGGTGTGCTTGAGAAAACAGGCACCTGGGGAAGTTTGTGCAGCCAGGTCCTGCCCCGGGGAGGAGGTAAAGGAGCCCGGGTGCCTCCTCTGCTGCAGGCCACGTGGGGATTTGAGTGAATAGGTGGAAATACCTGCTGTTCTAGGGACTGGAAAGTGTCCCAGCAACTGCATGGTTTCAGGCATGCCTGCTTTGGTATGCCAGCTCTGACCTTGAGAGCAGAGAGGAAAGGTTGCTGGGATGTGCCAGGATCCAGCTCCCCAGGAGATTGGGAGCACAAAGGAGCCGGGCCCCTTGTGTGGCTGGAGGGTGCGTCGTGCTTTAGAATAGCTGGCATTTTTGACACTGTTGCAGCCCTGAGTTTCCTACAGCTAATGAGATCCCGGGTTCAGTGGCGGGGTTTCTGTGTCTCCCCACAGCGAGGAAGCCTGGTACTGCCTCCTGGTGCATGTGGGCTAAACTTTGAAACATTACATACGGGGCTACAATGTTAAAAGGAAAACAGCATGGCACGGTGATCTGCAAAAACACCTTGTAAGAATAGCTTTTTTTTTTATGAGATCTGAGGCTGTGGCTTGAGGGAATACTCTCTTTGCTGTGCTCATGAGAACTGAGTGAGGCCACAGGTCCAGTGGTGTTTTCACTCCTCTCCATCCTGGCAGCATGACTGCCCACAGCTGATGCTCAGCCCTGCTGTCACAGCCACCCCACAGAGGGGGGAAGCATGGCTCAACCTCCCCTCATCCTCCCCAGTTGTATGCCTTGGTCTACTTAAAAATATGAAACAACATAACTGGTCTAATTAAAAATAAATAACACTTCCTTTGCCTCCTTGCAGATCATGCCTCAGGACGAAAGTGTGCCATATAAATTCAAGCAACAATGGTTGCTTGCAACTGGTGTGGGTTTTGATGCTGCAGCCTGTTTGAGCTACTCTTGTCCCCATCTGGGTTTTTTTCCCTCCTCTTTCCCCTTCATTTATACAGGCCAATTACCAGTGCAGTCATTTCTGTAAATTGGGTGCTGTTCCTATTGATCACAGAATTGATCAGGCTATAACCTAATTCCTTCATGCTTTTCCTGCCCCTGAGGTCCCTTTTGGTTAGCCTGTGCACTGAATGGCTCAGTGGGTGCAGATGACAGCAGCAGGGACAGCTGGAATGAGCCCACTCCTTTCCACGGGAGGTCAGAGTGGATGTTGGTCTGCCCTGTTTGCAAGGTTCAGCCTGGGGAGGATGGTGATGGGTCATGAAATACATGAGAGAGATTGATTTTCATCATCACTGAAAGCATATGGGTGACTACATCCAGTGTGGGTCAGATCACATGGGTTCATATCCTTAATGAAAGATTTTTTGTGTTGACCTCTACTGCTAATTAACTTGGAAAAGTAAACTGAGATGGCCCAACTCTTTTAGTATTTTACTAGATTGATGATGCTGGTCAAAGCAAAAAACAAATAAGTCCTTTATCAGTATTATTTTATGTTTACCTTGTGCACATAAGTGTTTGCTGAGCTGCCCAGAGCTTGTGAGAACAGGAATGGGATGCGGAACACATTCCCCTCATAGCATAACTGCTTCAAATGGTTGTGGTAGAAGAGCTGCAGAGCTCTTTGCAAAGGGTCTGGCTTTCATCAGAAGGGTTTTTTTCACCTTTTCTTAGCACTGTGTTCCTTGATTTAATATTCCCCACCTATTTACTCCAGATGCTTTTGTTTCTTTCGGAGGGAAGCAAAGAATCTCACTGGCTCTTCTACTTCGGTTTTGAAGTTGTCCCCTTTTCCCCACTCACCTTCCAGCTCATGGCTTGTACAGGTGTTTATGTATGAAGTTACTATGGGAACACTTTTCTGATGAGGGGTTCTCGTTTTACGTATTCAAGAAGTAATTACTTAAATTTACCTTGGTCACATGGTCTGCAAATCGTGTTTTACACCAAGAGACTTCCTTTCGATCTCTCAGATACCTCAGCTCTTAGATAAGAACCAAATTTCCATATTCTTTTTCAGGGGTGTTTTATTTGGTCTTTTTCTAAACTCCACATTAGTAAAGAAAGTTGAGGAGTTGAGATAGAATGCTATTTGATACCTGGAGTTTTGTCTTCCTTTGGAAATATGCAGCTTTGTATGTTTAAAACTCAACTGCAATGCCAAAGAGGTTGTCCCATGGCAGCTTCAGCAAGGATCTCTAAAAATTGCAAGTTTACATTCACTTAGGCTGTTTCTTAATTTTCTTAGCGCTGTGTGGTGAGTAGTTTTGTTCTTCAAAGACCTAAGCACTTTGCAGAGTTCATATAAATCCCAATTGTAAAAAATATTGTTATTTCTGAATACACTGGGCAGGGAAAGAATTTAAAAGACTGTACTGTTTCCCCAGACCAGCAGCCAAAACACCTTCTTAGTTTGTACACAAGGGAGGCTGGATGTAAAAGATGTCAAGGAAGTGATGTGTGTGGATTCCCAGAAGCATTTTTTGGTTATTACTGCACTGTAAGCTAACAGTTGTTTCAGATAAGGTGGTGGCAGGAATGTCACCTATTCACAGTCATTGCTTCATCTGCCTCTTGAGTTTTTTCTTTTCTTTCTGCCTGTGTTTCTGCAAGTACTAGTGTCCTTTCTCTTGTAATGCCTCTTCCACAGTCTCTCCTAGAAAAGTTCTGATTTAGGTGAAAAGAGAAATCACAAGCTGTTAGCTGATAAGGGGAAATTTAAATGATGCACTAATCTCCTGCCCTTGCCCTTGATGCTAGAGAGGTTTGCATTTGGTGAACTGTTAAAATAATCTGCTCTGCCTTTATAGAGTTTGTTTGCATTTGTTGCCACTATTAGCCAGGAAAACCTCCTATATTATTAATAGTATTTATTTGGTTTTGCCATGGTACTCAGTTTCTTCAGCTCAAGCTAAGGGTGTTTTCAGTTTCGTGTTTTGGCTTTTCCCTTCTTTTTGTCTAAATCTGCAAGGGATCAAATCAATGCACTTGAATTTTGGGTTTTGTACATTTTATCTTTGAACAGACATCTGCTTTTCTTGTCTGGATAAATCTGGATGACTCAGTGTTTGCTTGATAGGCCATGTAAATTTTTTTCATGCTGAGAGAAGAGACTCTTTGAAATATGATGATTTTATTCTGTTGATAAATTTGCAGTATTATCTTTATCACTTTAAGAATGTTGATACTTGGTCAATTTTTGTAACACTTCTGTTCAAAACTAGGTATCCTTCATGTCAGCCTTGTGGCTTTTATTTTGCAACTTCTTCTACAAAGGTGGACTACATGTCTTGTGAATGTTTATATGTGTATACTTTTTTATGTGTATAACAATAATCGCTACATCTGGAAATTTTCTCTGGGCCTTTGGGGGTTTTTTGACACTGACAAGCTAATTACTAGCTTCCTGTGGTTTTCTTCACAGGCTTCTGGGCTAAATAAGAGATACCAACTTTCACCAGGGGTCTGCTGTTTGCCTATGATATGGTTCTCCTAAACTCAGGGGAACACTGAGATTTTGCTTCCTTAACTGCTGGTGTTTCAGTTCAGGCAACTGATTTTCTGTTAAAGCAGTGAGGCAGTGATAAGCATCTCTCTGATGTTTATCCAGTAGCTGATCTCAGAGTGAATAGACCAAGAAATGGAGCCTAGTCCAGACCAAATCACTTGAGATGCCTCTGGTGGTGCAAGTGCAGTTGTGTTGAGAGATGGAGGTCATCTTGATCTGGTAATTTCCTGTTACCATTTAAAGCCATGGTGTACCACTGACATGTATGTGTTTGTGTGGATCCAGATACATATCAGCAGAAAAAACAGCCAGAAGTTTTTGATCACTCTTGTTCTCTGGTTCCTGGACTCTTGGAAAATCCTCAGTTCTCTCCTTAGTGCCTGAAAAATAAGGACACATCCCTTTTTCTCTTTCCATCCCCCAGCTTTTATGGATGGATGATTGTAATTACACATTGACTTACTGATAGCGAAATTCAACACAGATGAGTACAGTTGAAGGGAAGTCACTCGGCCTTTCTCTCTGACAAGGCATAAGCAGCACTTTGAAGTTGGAGTTTGGAATGGGAATGGGTATTTATTAACAGGAGTGCAGGTTGCGCTCCCCACCCCGTGAAGTCGAGGGCTGTAAGATGCCAGATGAGCTGTGGCAGAGCACTGCTAATCACAGACTGCCCAGGGTAAGCGTGTATAGATTGCCCTTGTAAATCGCTCTCAGAAATCCTTTTAACTGGGTGATGGGCCTGAATTTTGTTTTATGACATTTGTTCTGGCAGGTCAGTAACTGTTTATGGATTTGATGACATTTCTGCTGTCGCAGGTGTCCTAACAGAAATATGTCTGTTTGCTTCGTTGTCCTGAGAAGCCACGGGCATTTGGCAGAAGGAACAACCTGCTGGGATTTTTTTTGAACTGAGTCACTTCCCTTTGTGGCAGTTGCTCTTTCTCAGATGTGAAGGCAAGGAGCATCCCAGTGGAGAGTAACTTACCTGGGTGTAAGTCAGCAACAAATGAATGTTTTAAATATTGTGACAAATTCAGTGTGTTTCATTGCCTTTACACTAAAATAAGATTTCAAGATTTTTGAAATGGAGGTCACTTCAGAATATTTCTAATGCACCATTATTTCTGGAGGGTTTTGTTGGGTGGTTTTGGCGGGGGGGGAGGGTTGGTCTGGGGGTTCCTTTTGTAAATAGTAGTCAAACCTTACATTTCTTACAGAGCACTTACTGTAGACAGTATCACGCCATAATCTCCACTTACATTACAGAATGTGGAAGTATATGTCTAGAGGAACTTGCTTGACATAGATCTTCTGTTCCCTTAAGGGCTTTAGATTTGTGAGGAAAGATTTTGATTATGTTTTTGTCCTGCCAAGAAGTTTTTCAATTTTAACATGCAAGTCATGGACTCTTGCATGTTAACTTAAAATAAAATCTTCTGAGTGTACATTTCTCCCATTTATACCATGTGCAGAAACAGTCCTGCGAGTCTTCTAGGGTAATAAGATTATCTGCTGCTCTGGGAGAAAAAGTTTGCATGAGTTCATTTAGAGAAGGCTGCATTTCCAATATGATGTGGTGCTTCAGCCACCAGTGCTCTGAGATTTGAAGAGCCTAACAAACAGGATGGTTGTATACAAGTGCAACTACTGACATAAACAGCTTTGCTGCGTTGTTTTGTTTTCCCTCCATCCTAAAACCATGTGTTTGATTGAAATAATCATGTGATGGCCTTTTATATGTATTACATAGCCTGCCAGACCCATGCCGGATCCCAAGTCCCTTTCTGGCAAGCAGCTTGCTTTGCCCTCTTCTCACAGCTACTCAGAGCTGTGCAGGGATAGAACTGTGGCACTCCAGACTCCTGCAGTTTTCTCCCTGGGCCTTTTCCACCAGAAGTCCTGGGATGGGACTGAATATGCTGAGGTGCTCAGCAGGGATGCTTGCATGAGTTTGATGTGTGATAGGGATGTCCACATGCAGGTCAAGCAAACAAGCACCTCTCCAGTCAAGACATAAAACTGGGGAGAAGCTGCAGAAGCTTGCCTGGCTCACTGCAAGAAAAGCTCTCTGCCAGAGCTGTTGTCCCTGCTCCATTTTCCTGGTTGAGAGAGAAGTGGTCCTCACAGAAGAACATTTGATGTTTGTAATGTCTGTTTCTGAGATGAGTCCAGAGCTAAAGAACCATGTTTAAAGCTCTGAATGGGTCAATATCAATCTTGGGGAATCTGATAAATTCTTATTGAGGTCAGCCTTTCTTGGGGCAACCTGTGCAGAGCAGTATTTTAGAACCTGTGGAGGCTTAATAAGCCAACCCTCTCTAGCTGGCCTACTTTAGGAATTTTTTAATAGAGCTAACAGCAGACAGCTGATTTTTATGTTTTTTTGGCAGGTAAACAGCTCTCATGGCAGCTTTGCTTTCCTTTTACTTAGCAAGATAGTGAGTACCTGTTGCAAGGTATCCTTTTGCTGGCATGGTAAGGACATCGGAGGAACAAGGGGTGCTTTGAAATTCTTTCTCTCTCAATGTGATTCTGCCTCTTTTCCAGCCTAAGTACTGCAGAAACCGAGCAGGACCGGGGTAGGCAGATGTTGCTAAAAGCGTCTAATCACAGCTTCAGTCACTGGAGTACCTACTTGCTGCCCACTGTCCTGCTTCATAGACTATGCATTTTCAAGAGCTTGAGCCAGATTTCATAGACCTGAGCGTCAGACAGAAAAACATTTGCTGTGAAAGGCGAGGGCACCCTCTTCCTGCCTGGAACAGCCTGAGCTGGTTATGAGCACAGAGCCGCTATTGTTCTGCCCTGGGAGATTGTGCTAAAAGCTTTGAAGCAGCGTTTGCATGTAGGTGTCAGTTTTCTAAGAAGGTTTTTTTTTTTCTTTCTTTGTTTAAGAAAAAAAGGAAAGAAAGTGGAAGAAAGAACCCTGAACCCTCACCTCCCAACCTTTTCTTGGCATGGCTGTTTGACTTGGTAATTGTTGATTTTACAAGGTGTTGTTTAGGCTTCCCAGTTTTTCTTTGGCCTGGCTATTAACTTCTGTTCCTTGTTGGATCAGAATCAGAGTATACACAGTGAGTTAGTGCAGGAACTTTGCCATCACAGATAACGGAGGTGCAGAATGTTATATTATGCAGTACATTCTGTGGAGTATTACAGGTGATACTGATAAACTATTGTGTATGTCTAGCACTTACATTTTTAAATTCCTTTGTGAAATCAACAGGCTGCAGTATAAAATGGGCAGGAGTTTAAGGACTGTAATGCAATGCTCTTGTGTCTCAGCTGCACTGCACAGCTCCTGGCCTGCTGGAGACTGGCTTCTATGAGCTGGGTTCATTAAAGTTTCAGTCAAGTAAGCTAAGTCACTCTGAATGGTGTCATCCTGCTCTGTCCTCTAGTCAAGTGCTAGAGGACACAGCAAAAATGTTTTTAATCTAGAATTTCAGGGCTGCTGTAGTTAACGTAGGATAAACAATAATCTTCCTTCCTATGTGATTTTTCCCAGTCTGCTGACCTGCACCTGACTTGTATGGGGAACAGCAATCATGGGAAGCTCTAAAACATTTAAGCTCAACCAGTGTTTGAGAAGGGCTAGGGAAGAAATTATCTTCTGTTTCACCATGTGATAGTTTCCTGTTCTCTTTTAGCAAAATGCAAGCTCCTACCTGAAGTGGAAGAGAGAGGAATCTGTTTAGAGAGGAAGAACATGAAAGTCAGTGGGAGGGGGAAGGGTAGTATAGGAAAGAGCCTGGTATGTCATGCTTTATTACTCTTATCCCTTTCAGAAGGCAAATCTAGAGTGAATTAGAGCAAATGTGAAAAGCATGACCTTTCTTTCTTCAAAGAGCCTGTGGGGAACATGGGGTGATTGAGCACTGGTAGAGAGAAACTTCTGAGCTGGTAGATGCAAGCTACCGGCCATGCAGGATAGAGCCTCCCATGGTTTATTCAAAGACATGATACTGCTGTACCCAAAAATCAGAATATAAATTCTGCAAGTGTAAAAAGTGGGAAAAGTAATTCCCCTTCTGTGTTTTTTTGATATTTTAAAATTGTGTTTGGATTGGTCTTTTAGTCTTTCCCATGAAACTTTGAAAGTAAGACTGATTTTTTTTTTCTGACTGGATTGTCAGTGTATGGGACAACATGACTCCAGATGCTGGAGTTTTAGGGAAATCACCAGGATACATGTTTAAAAGGGTAGGAATTGGCAGAGTGGAACAGGGCTTACTACAGACATTCCTTGTAGTGATCCCTTGAAGTGATCAGGAAAGACTTGACTTCTTTACTCTGGTACTCCCTTGGATGGTGAATAAATATGATTTTACTCCCTTGTTTCAAGCAGTGCAACTATGACATGAAGGAAGACTGGCTGTGTTCTCCTTTGCCTGGGCGTGAGTGTGCTGGGAGAAGCAAGGAGAAGAAAAGTGGAGGAGATCACTGTCAGGAAAGGTGTGGTGCCCTTGCAGAGGTTAGGCTGACTTTCCTTAGAGCTCTCCTGACCTAAGCTACCATTAGGCCCTGATTTTAGCACTCCTTTGGACAGCTGAAGAGGTGTCTGGAGGGATAGGGCAGTGCTGGATGAGTTGTTGGTGGCCAAGTGGGTGGAACCATTGTGAGCCCAGAAGGATTCACATGGAAGATTCCATGAGGGCCACAGAGAAGTGTCTCAGGCGGTCAAGGGTTTGCAGCCTCTCATGGCTTGCCTTTACTGCATCTTTCTGTTGCCATATCACGATCTTGCTCACAAGCTGTGGTCGGTTGGTTGTCCTCGTACTGCCTCACCTGAGGTTGGTGTCCCTTCTTCCAAGTAACAAAAGACAGGGTGAGAGGACACGGCCTCAAGTTGTGCCAGGGGAGGTTTAGATGGGATATTATGGACAATTATTTCCCAAAAGGGTTGTCAAGCATTGGAAGAGGCTGCCCAGGATGTGGTGGAGTCATCATCCCTGGGGGTATTTAAGAGATGTGTAGATGTCACACTAAGGGACACAGTTTAATGGTGGACTTGGCAGTGCTGTGTTGGACTCTGTGATCATGGAGGACTTTTCCAAACTAAATGATTCAATGATTCTGTGCTATCTACCTCCCCCTTGCTTTTCCAGAAGCCCTCGTGATCTGTGGGAATGTGCATGGTGCTGCATTTGAGAGAGGTAAACGTCCTGCCTGGCAGCTGCTTGCTCCATGGGAATAGCCACTGGGTTGCCTGCAGTATGCCTTTTGGTTCTTGCCATTGTGAGTGGATCAGGTTTGTGCCTGCTGGGTTGCAGGGAACGAAGGACAAGTGAGCGGTCTTGCCAGGTGGATCTGCCTGGGCAAACCTCTTACACGGAACATGGAGAAAGCAGCAGAAACCATGGTGGAGGTAGGGATGCACAGCCTGTGGAAAAACAGGCAGCAGCAAAATACAAAGTTGTTTGGAAATGCAATAAAGAAGCTGGAAAGAAAAAAATTATTAATAACAACAACAACAAAAAAATTAGTGTAGTAAAACCAGGGAGAAGAAACGATACAACAAAACTAAGATATACTTAAAAAAAAAGTTATAAGGAGTTTAATGGATTGCAAGAGATTTTTGGGTGGGAAAAGAGAAGATAAATAGTTCTACATACCTTTAATCTCCCATAGTAGGAAAAATGCGCAACTGAGAAAGTAATATCTGTGAAACCTCATTTTATGGCTAATAAATACATTTCTCTGGGATGCTGATTAGGGATGTTGAATTAACAGCCTTGAAAATGAGGCCATTTTCCACCTTCAAATGTAAAAGGGGTTTTTTTTTTTTTGTTCTCAAATAAATAATTCAGTAACTTTTTATGAGCATTAGAGAGCAAGCACTAGCATGGCAAAGTTAAATTCTTTATCATCTCTTTTGATCTCTGCTAAATTGCTGTTGTGAGAAGTGTAAATTGTCCTTGAGTTGAAGCTGCTGCATGCAGCACCTAAGTACAGAGTGCTAATTTAACTGGGACTGCACTGCCTTTGCACCAGCCAGCCAAGGGGGAAAGGGGAAATCTTAGGGTACACTTTACCAAGCAGGATGCAAAGGTTTCAGCAGGGGCAAAAGATCTTGTCTCTGCTCTTTCAGAAGATCTGAAGGTGTTGAGGATGTATGGAACATGCTGAGGAAAATCCGCTTTGAAAGAATAGTGTAGAACCCATCAGAAAAAAAAAGACAGTGGGTGCAAAGCCGTGGTGTGTGTCTGTGTTTTGCTTGTTCAGAGAGCAGATGTGCCCAGAGAAATCTGTAAGTGCCGCTGCCTGCCCTCTGCTGAAGAGATGCAGCTGGGTTTGGCAGCTGTCCCCCAATGGGCTGATTAAGGGGGAAAAGGTGGTATTGCTAAGTGGAAAGGGAGGCCGATAGACTGATCAAAGCACAGAGAACGAAAATATTTTCACTAAGTGTAAGACATTCACTTTCCTTTTTGTCCACTGAGCTTATTTGAGAAAGCCTTTTCAGCTTCATGTTGTGGAAAGTATACATCTGCATGTTTTGAAAATACTGTTTTTAAATGACATCTTCATTCTTCAATGTAGTGTAAGTTTCAAAGCAACCCCTTAAAGAACCTTAAGTGTGTTTAAGCCATAATAAAGGAAGATCTCCTTGTGTTTGTGTTTATTTTTTTCAGCATGCATCAGGGAAGATGAAGGAAAGTTCTCTAATGAGCTGTGGTAAAACCAGGTGACAAGATAGAAGGAGAGGTACCAGGGTGTCAGCAAAAGGGGGATGTTTAGTAATGCAGCCCTAAAGTGAAGAAGTAGTGCATTTTGATGTTGATTTTTTTCAAGCAGCTTGGGGGGGGGGGAAAGGGCTTATCTATGTATCTGAGCTCTAAATTTTGTGTTTGATGTAACAGAATTATTTTATTTGTGAAGGGTAGGTTACAAGGAAATAAACTCAGGTGACTTTCTAGAATGTGTTACTTCTTTCTGGTTTCAGTAGGAAAAAGGACGGTGAGATTTCAGTGTTCGTGATGTGCCATTAACAAAATTTAAGTTTATTTTTGTATTTTTTAGTTTGCTGTTCGGAGTACTGAGAACTTTAGGAGGAAGACAAGTCTAGCATAATCCAGGCTCAGAAATGTTCCCAATCTTCTTCATTTCTGTTTGTGTCATGTGGCATTTTAGCTTCTTTGCACCCTACCTGAGTGATCTTTGTGCATCTTAGGTATTTGACAGTAACCGTAATTTTTTTCCTCTTGGCAGCTGAGTGAGGAACAAGATGTTTATCTCATTCATTATGCTTAATTTATCATTAGAAAGATTCATGTGATGTTGATAAAGATGGATATGAGATGTTTCTTCTTGTGCCCGATTCCGCCCTTGGCGTGGCGGGACACTGAATCCTTGAAAGGGAAAGGAGAAGGAACCATTAGCTGCTTCCTTAGTGGCAGTTCTGAGTCCTAAGGGTTCAGTGCCCAAAGAGTCATAAAACGTGGTGCTCTGCCATTTTCCCTCCTTTGTAATTGTAGAATAGGGATGACAAAGCTGTTCTAACACAGAATTTTGTTTCTCATCTGTGGTAGCTTTCTTGATGAACTAATAGAAGAGTAAGCAGATACTAACCAGCTTGTAGTTGGTGTACAATAGGAAAAGAAAATGCAATTCTCAGATTAATTAGCAGTTTACAGTGCCTGTAAGCAGAATATTGATAAAGATTTTACATAATTTTTTTGTTTTCTTTTTTGTTTGTGATGGTAGGAAGGGAGGAAGGAAGGTTCACAAGGACTTGTGAACCCATTTAAGAGCAGGGTCTTCTCAGGAAAGTATGTACTTTTTTGAGGGAGCATGTAGTGTTGCAGAAATGTTACAAATTTTCCATGTTGAATATGGAGTTGGTTTTGCATGATAAAAATCACGATTCTGCACTTTGAAAGCAATGCTTCAAGTGCAGATGAAGTGAATGCTTGCAATTATTTTTCTGGGCTCCACAGGCGTGTCTCTTCAGAATGATGAACTTGACTAAAATTCAGCTTGAGAGAAACCAGGTCAGAGAGACATATAGTGAGGCTGGGAGGTTGTTTGGCACACTGGGATTGCAGAAGAGAAGCTGGCCGTGGCAGCAGAGTATGCTGCTCAGAAAGCAGCTCTTCCAGGGAAGGCCTTGCCAAGGAGACACAGCCCAAATGACAGCCATGTGGAGCAGAGGGAAATGATAAATTTGCTGGTGTGTAAAAAAGCATGGCTTGGAGAGCTGCAGGAGACCAACTGCAAGAGTCATGCTGCAGGTATTAACAGGCGTGTACCCTGCCTGTGCTTAAAAGTTTTGATGTAAGAGGAATAGGGATCTCTGTTTCTGAAAAATGGAAGATACTACAGATTTCTGGAGACTGTTCTTTGCTCCAGAAGATGGAGAGTTTTATGCACAGAGATTGTAAAACTCTGCACATCACCAGTAGTTATCTTCAACTCCAAGTACCACCCTAAGAAGGACAAGAAGAAAACTCATGTTGTCTTCAGGTAAGAGTGACTGGATGGGGATTTACCTACCACCTGGGGTCATCCCACCACAAGAGAGAAGGTTAAGCAGAAAGAAATAAGCATAACATGTTTAAAAGGGTCTAAGAACACAGCAAACTTCAAGGCACGTTTCAGAAACTCCTTTTTTGTCTGGGTTTGGTTCTGCCAAGTTGTATGTACCCCAGCCAGTGCTGGGGATTGTGGTTCCTGACTCGTTTTCCTGGTTCCTGACTCTTGTTTTCATTATTTCTGACTCTTGTTTTTATTGCAAAGTTATGATACCACGTGCTTGAAAAGAAGAGCTAGCAATGAACTGCACACATTACTGCCGTTTATTTACTTTGATAGAGTACACTTGTCAAGTGACAGTGTTCGAGGTCTATTTCAGCACAGGAAAAGACTTCACCTTCAGATATGAACGTCATCCTGCTGAAGGGAAAGGAGTGTTTTCCTCTGACAGATTGTTTCTTCTTGGTTAATCAGCAGGCAGACACTACCTTATTCAGTTTACCTCTGAAGAGGTGATGAGACAGTTTAATCCTACCCGAAGAGCATTAACATTTCTACAAGTTTGTTGAGGGCAGGAAAATAACATTTTAATTAATACTCTTTTCTGTCCTTCTGAGGAGCAGAAGATTTGTAAAGATTTGAATGAAGGTGAACTTCCAGGAAAGCTACACTCCCTCTGTGTTCAGATTGTGTAAAGGAGTTTTCGACTCTTTCCCTTTTCTGGTTCTAGGGGCAGTTTCAGAGTGACTGTCACACACAAAAGTCTTCAGTTGTCATCAGTGTGAGGACATTCAGGTGTTCGGCTTCGCAACACAGCTCTCCTGGGCATTTGAGAGATGATACAACAAGAAGCTGCAGTCCCTGTTGGAATTACTAATGTAAGCGTCTCTGTGATTGAGATGACTTTTAATGGGACACAACAGTGTAGTCACAAGGGAGAGAGAGAGGCTGAAATGTGTGAATCTCCATGGGGATTTTGAACAATATCTCAGTTTGGTTTTGCATGCCTGTCTGGGTACATGCAAATGACAGCTTCAAAATAATTTCAATGTGTGCTCCTCTCTACTGCCAAAACATCAGTAGATTCTGTGGTCATAAAGCTAAATCCTACATTAGTTTCAGACTATAAGAAGCTGAAATCATTAAGTCCTTCTAGAAGACAATGTTGGACGCAGAGAGAAAAGGATCATATGGTAATAATTTTCACTCTGTTCACTGTCTTCAGCTCTCAGACAATCTTCTGGATGTTTTCTGGTGGGAGGAGGTGGATGTGTGCTTGTGTCAGTCCTTTTATTGCAAAGAATTTGATTCATTGGGATGGAGCAGAAGTGATTTTTTAAATAAATAAGTCTGAAATTGTTGAATAAAAATGTCAAAAAGAATGTTCCCATTGTTATCCTGAGCCTTCAAACATAAGCACATTGTAGAATTAAGGCTGCAGCCTTGTTCCACGTTCTGATACAGGTGTCATAGGCCATAGATTAGACCTTCTCAAAACAGCATACTTTTTCCTGAAATGGTTCTGACAGTAGGCTATTCCTTGTCAAGATTTTAAGCCCTTTCTCAGCAGCCTGATACCACCTGAAACTTTGCAAAGAAATACTTGCAATACAGTGAATGTTTCTCTCTTCTAATTTTCAGTAGTGTGCCTAAACTGCTGTGGTCGAAAGCTCTCTAAGAAAATCTGCATAGAGTGGAACGTGACTTAGCAAAATTTTAAAAGGAGCTGAAGACAGTGTTTAATAATGGAAAGTGCCTGACAACCCAACTCTAGATGGCACTATCTACTTCTATGGCATGTAGCATGTTTTTCATGCACCATCTACTTAAAATAAGTTACCTAAACAAATGCAGGAGCCTTTGGAGGCTTTACAGCTTGCATACCTGCCAATTGTGCCTGTGCTTACAAGCATCATTGCATTGAAACTGGATCCAAACTGAAATGCTAACACTCCACCCTTTTCCTCTGCCTCCAGTCTTCTTCACTGGTAGTGGCTGCCTGGAGTTGCTGTCTTCAAATTTTTGTTGGCAGAGTACTGTAAAGACTAACAAAAATCTTCCTGCTGTTGGGCATATCCAGTTGATTTTCCTGGTACTGATGGTTCAACAACAAATGCTACAGCCATGTTGATACCCATTCTTCTGCTGGAATGCAGTTCTTCCCTTTTGTGTTTCTTATCCCAGTGAGGAAGTGGTATTTTACTGGGATTTGAGTATTCCTTTCCATAGCAGAACTGAAATGTATGCACTCTCTTAACTGATGGCAAAGAGTCCTGTGCTCGGTGAAGAACATTCTTGTAAGAACTTTAAGTCCTGCAAGCACTGGGAGTAGACCTGAGTGCCTTCGTTAGAAGCAGACAGATTCAAACAGAGTGTGAGAAAGATTATTTTATTGAAGAATTTTGGGTTGTGGAGATTTTACGTATACAACATAATTCCAGGTACACAGAATTTAGGAGAAAGATGATGAAGTGGAGGAAGAGTGATGGTTTCATTACCAAAGCAACAGTTTTGTAGGGACTAGTCACACACACAGTGGCCAATGGTGAGTTGAGTATTTTGTGAAATGCACTTAACTGGTTGCTTTTTAAATGTGGCCAGAACTTTTTTACATGAGTGGGCATGACTCAGAAAGTCAGTGTACGTGTAGCACATCAGTGTGTTAGTGGTTTGATGAGAAAAATTAATTCACAGCAGTGCCTGTGGTGAGTTGAGGAGCGCTAGCATGGGAATTATTGTGATCATACTTTAGGAGGCGAAGAGGAAATTGCCTCAAGTTGCACATGGGGAAGTTTTGATTGGATATTAGGAAAAAAGTTCTTCATGGAAAGGGTTTAACAAGCATTGGAACAGGTTGCCCAGGGAACTGGTGGAGTCACTATCACTGGACATATTTAAAGATACGTAGATGTGGCACTGAGGGATATGGCATAATGGTGGACTTGGCAGTGCTGGATTAGTGCTTAGACTTGGTGATCATAGAGAACTTTTCCAAACTATATGATTCTGTGATTATGGAAGTAAAATTAAAAGGCTAGAGATTTTAGCAAGAGGTGCTTAACAATTATTTTCTTAATTTCAAAGAAAAAATTAGTTTTGACCATGTGAAAACCAGTGCTATTTAAATTATCTGTTGAAAATAATGCTCTTTAATTAATTTTTAAACTGTCTCCATACCCAGTTCATAATTCAGAACTACTGTACCTTTAAAATATGAATGTGAGATGCGCAAATTACAGACTTTAGAGGTTGTTGACATTAATTATAGATTAAGGACTTCTTGAAGAATTCAGCAGATTTTTCTTCTGCTTCTCTTCTGTCCTGTAGTTTGTTGTTCAGATTGGGAGGAGAACAGACTGAAGTATGCTTGTGTCATTTTCCTCTGATTGTGCATTCGGAAACAATGTTTTAAAAAATATGGAAAGGATTTGAATTCTCATTTTCTGGACTGCAGACACAACAGGCTAATGCAGCTGTAGAGATGTGCTCAAGTAAGAGAGTTTATGTTATGAAAAAGTTATTTCTGAGTAATTATAAACAAAACTGTGGCCCTTGGGATAATATAAAACTATTACTCATACAACAGTTGTTTTGTTACCACCAAAATATTTAACTTTTTCTTGCTAATTCAAGGTCAGCAGCTGCTTCCAAGGTCTGAAGCAGCAATTCTGTTACAGCAGAATATAGCACAATATGTGAAGGAAGTGGATGGCTCAGACTGTGTCCTAGTGACCACCTTTCCCTAATGTGCGAACAGCAAATACCAACTAACGTGAATTTTAAAAATAGTCTTGTTTTTTGTTTTTATAATTACCTTCTAAAATACAGAGGGAACCTGGCAGGTGAAAACAAATCTATAAATGTTTCTATTCACGAGCGTAACACTGTTCACTCCTGGCTCTTTGTGGTAACTTCATGTTACAGATTCAATGGGAAGCTTTGGCTTCACTCTCCTGAGCATTAGGCACATGGAGAAGGACAAACACTCAGCCTTGAAATGTTGACAAGCAGGAGCTGAGTGTTTTTGTTAAGTGTCATTCCTTGCAGTGAGCAGGGACCCTGAGCCCAGCCAGATGAGAGTCAAGAAAGTGTTAGGTGCTCCTCTGTGTTTTTGTGGCCTCTAGGAGGGCAGGCTGAGTGTGCTTGGCTTTGGACCTTGCCTATGAAAATGTTTGCAGTCATGAGCTCACTTCCCTGCTCCAGAGGTCATGGATGTATTTTCTCACTAAACTTGATTTTGACATGGAGTATACTTGATGCTGGGATGCAGAAGACCAAAGCCCAGGTTTGTGCCTCGGTGGAATGTAATTTGGGAAGGGTTTAGAGGCTGATACTCATTAACTTCTGACTCATTTTGCCCTTTAATGTAGGTTACGGTAAAGGTGGAAAAAGCTGAAGAGTTTGGGTATGACTTGACAGGCCTGAAAAAAAAAACCAAGTGTAAAACAAGAACTTACTCTTTTCCTACTGACACACTGAAGTGCTATCTTTTATGTAGCCCATTTTTAGAAGAATTTTCTAATGCTGCTGGTTTATCAAAGCTCTTGAGATATCTTCCCCAAATTTTCATTTTGGCGTATATAAGAATGCGTTCCTGTACTTGGTGTCAGCACCTGACCTTCTCTTTTTATTTAGAAAAATATTTTCTTTGGACAGTAATGGGATGCTTGATTACCCACTGAGTCCAAAATGCCTTCAAACTAATCAAGTCTAACTTGAGTGTAAAGCCTACAGCATGGCACCTGCCTTGCATGAAATTCAAAGCAAATTGAATTGTTTGTCACAAGAGAGTGGCTTGGAGGTTGGATCTTCCCATCAAGGATCTAATCAAATTTTGAAGCATTTGTGCTCTGCAAGGAATGCAGGGTTTGCTGCTGTTAGTGTAGCAGAGAGGACAGCTGGTTTTTATTGGGGTTTTTTTCCCCTTGTAGCTGCACTTTGTTCAAGCTGTCAAGGTAGTGGTAAGGTCTGACTGTGTTCTGGTGTTGTGTCCTAGGAAGATATTCCTGCTTCTCTGATGTGTCATGTCAAAGATAGCAGATGGTATAAAGAGACAGAGCAATCAAAGCTGGAAAATTGTCAGGGAAATGTGAAGGGATGAGGCCAGAGAGCCAGAGCAGCTGTGGAGGTACTGTGAACTGGATAGCACACAGGGGAAAGGAATTCTTCAGCATCCCACCATTTGTGTTTGAAACTCATGTCTGCCCACATCTTCAAAAACATGAGAACTCTCAATCATCCTCATTACCTCTAGCAAATAATTGGGTTTGATCCTGCCTTGAGAAATTGCTCTCAGGAGTCGGCTGGGAATAATAGAAATTAATTTTTATAATTGTAACAATTAATTTTAATATTACTGCAGTACATGGGTCTCATTTGAGTGCAGATATGCACAGCCAATGTAAGTAAATATTTGAGAGGAAGTTGTCTTTTAAAAACAGATGAAGAAGCGAGCCTAAACCTGAGAAGTAGAGGTGCTTTTACAATTAGCTGGAGTTTCAGGAGCCTCTTAGTAACAGGATAGAGTCCATGGTTTGCCTCACATATCAACATATTTTTAAAGGGTTTTTTTTTAATTGGTCTACTGATATTTCTTTAGTAATGACCAACCTCTAGAGGAGGAGGAACTATGACTGGCAATGAATCAGGACAAAACCAAGGAAGAAGACCTCAAAACAGCTGAAAAACAAAAAAGCATTGTGCCCAGGACAACTGGCTGAGTGAGAGCTTTTGAGCAACCAGAGGGCTGTGGTCAAAGCTCATAGCTGCTTCCTGCTCTAAAGCAGCAAATTTCAAGAGGTCTCATTTGAAAGTTGAATGTTTAAATTAGCTATCTACACTCTTCCATTTTTAGGCATCATAGTGCTTTTGTGTGCTGAGTTTTGGACTCCTTCACACTTTGCTTCTTTGAATTGTCAACCTAAGCATTCAGAAATCATGAATCAGCCTCCCTCTGCCTCCAGTGGCTTAGAAACCATGAGATTTTAAGAAGTAACAGATGTTTTGTTCTTTTATTTGCCTTCTGGATTTTGAGCTTGAAGAGTTCATATTTTAAAAGTGTTTCACCTCAAACCCCAGGCTAACACTTTATTTATTCGTTCTTCAAACGTAAAACAGATTCTGCCATCAGCCTCAGTAATGGGGCTTAGAGAAGAAAAATTCTGTGTTCATGAGGAAATCGTGAGTTGGCATTGCTTGGTTCCTTTAGGTTATATTTGGAAGTATAGGATGGGACTTGATTTTCTGGGTTACTGGGAATGGTCCTATCACATTACAAGCAGCCATATTATATAATCCCATCTGATATTTGTTTTGACTACATTTATTTAAAGTACATTTAATTTAAGCATATTTAGGAGTTATGTTTACTACCCTGTAAATTCCCTGGGGAAACCTCTTCCAGAACCTCACTAATCAAACAGTTAAAAATGTCTTCTAGTTTCTAGTGTAAACTTATTCATGGCCAGGCTAATACCCACTTGCTCTTGTGTTAATGTCCTGCTGCAGCTGATGTGAGCGTATAAGTGAGTTTTATTTCTGCTTTTGCTTGCTTTCCTGACACCTGGCTTTTGTTCATCTGTGGTCAACGTCACCTTTATCATTGCAAACTAAGAGAAAAATCAGTATAGCCTCCAACTGTCTTAAATTTATAAACCATCCCCAGTACACAGTGGCCTGTCATAATGTTCAAATGTTGTCCCAGTTACATTAGAAGTAGCATAGTCAAGGACAAGATAAGGTTATGCTGCCCCTAAAAATCAGTGTAATCAAAGGTATGCATATGCTTTTGATTAACATTTCATTCTAAAGATTAAGGAGAGTTTAATATGTGACGTGTTTTAATGGCAGTATGAGAAAAGAGTGGAGAAGGTATGCTGCTTACCTCCCAGGTGCTGTAGTCTAACCCAGTATCATGTAGCTAGTGTAACTGGTGGTGTGTGGAAAGCTGGAGTGGAAATGATACAAAAATTCAGGCAGAATGGGCGTTCTCTGGCGGTTGTCCCAGCTAATCATTGCAGGTTATATTTGCTCACATTACTTTGATAACACACTTTTCAAACTTGAATGCTAAGAATCAGAAAATTAGGCTGACATTTCGGGAGTTTCAGTGACAAATGCTGATTGAACTGAAGACTTGCACCTCAGTCACCTGAAAGATTTAGTTTGAAATTTGTCCGTGTCCTGGGCTTGTTTCATGTACTTAAGGTGATGTCTGTGAACATATGGGACATTGTGTCAGACCTTTGGTAATCAGGGTTCTGATGGATTAGCTCCATGGAAGCTTCTATCTTTATCTCAGACTTTCACCTGTGTGTCTCAAATTCTGGGTCAAGGAAGGTGAAAATTGAGATGCCTGAAAGTGAGAAAAAACCTTTCCCCTGGTTATTTGTTCTCTGTTAATAAACAGTCTTTTGATAATCTGGTTCCTAAAGAATCATGATTGCTAGTGGCTGGCAAGTAAGATGCCCACAGTGAAAGATACAGGTTTGAAATGGCAAAATGAAGAAAGATCATAGAATAGAATCTCAGGATCATTTAGACCGGAAAAGACCCTCAAGATCATAAAGTCTTGATGGGCCAGTTGCTGCTTGTGTTACCACTTTTCTAATTTAACTGCACAGTCTTAGGGAGCTGTCTCTTAGGGAGGTAATTCATCATTTAAATACATAAGCTAATGTTTTTTCATACCCACCAATCCAGTATATTTTGACTATACCTAGGTTAATTGCATGACAGTTCACAGTAACAGATTTTCTGGAATTGATTTGCTGAGTTTTTACCAAAAAGACTCAAATCAAAATAATAGTGGGGGTTTATTTTGTTTTGCTTTTCTGGATGATTATCACTATATATAGAAACAGCAGTATGTGACCACACATGCTGGATTTCAGCTGCATTTGTGGAAGAGTACTGATGCCTTTGTCAAAAACAATTTTTGGGGTATCTTGGTCTCACTGGATACCGTATTTCTAATTATTTCTCTTAGAGTTTCTTCTGCTTTCGTAGGCATTGCTTCTGTGTTGAATTGCACATAGAGGATGGTAATAGCCTAGAAATTTTGTTGAAAAAGGCATAAGGTTTGTATTTTTTTGGGCATCAGTCTCTTTGAGGAAAGACCTACCACTTTGAAGTGGCAAACTAAAGAACATTAAAATATACCATGCACACTTGTTTTTATTTTATTCTGTTTTCCTCACACCCAAAGTACAGTTCGTTTGATGTTCAGCTCTCTGCTCCTGTTCAGCACAGGTTTTCTCTAAAATCCACTTACACTTCCTCCTCTGCCCTGCACCTTCAGTGAAGGAATACCATTACCTTCACACTTCCGTGATGGTTGTGAATCACTAGAGCTTGTAGGGAAAGGAGTTTGGGGTCCTTCTGCTGCTGAGGCTTGCCAGCCCTGGAGCAAGAAGGTGACAAGGTGACATCCACTTACAATCCAGCAGCACCTGAAAAAATTTTATCACCTATGTGAGTCCCTGCACTAGGGATTAGTTAGGAAGTTTATTGCCACTCTTGTGACAGGGTCTGGTTTTGGGCTGTGCCTTTTTGTGAGATGAAAAATATGAAGGTAGCTCAGAAACTGACCGTTCAGTTAAGCTCAAGTTCTTCCTCAGAGCTCCTGCTTAGACTTCTGTTCACCTCTTGGGGTATTTACAGTAAGTTTCTTTGGTTTTGTTATTGCAGGCATTTAGACTTCTGAGTTGAAAGCATCAGTAAACCCAGATTCAACTCAGAGCAGCTGTTGCTTTAGTTGTTTCTCTTTGTTATGGTATTTGGCTAAAAGATTGGGTTTGTTTTAACCATATAAACAAATGTCAAGAAAGAAAGAAGATATGTTTTCAAGGCTGAGGAAATGTAATATTTATCATTTCAGTCTTGATATAATCAAAGGTTAATTTTTATTCTAGTGGACTTGAAGTTTTATCTGCGAGTAAACTGCTATGGAGTGGGAAAAGCTTGCTCTTCTCTATTTCTGTATGGCTTTGAAATGTGCCTGTCTGTGATAGTGTGTGCCTTTCTGTAGTGGCACAGACTACAGGTAAAACATGTATGTGCACACATCAGAAATTAAGTAGAACTACCAAATGCAGTTTTGGCCTTTTCCCTTGTAAGTGTGCCGGGGAAATTTGCAGAGGGGGCTGCCAAGTTCTAGTGGATTTTTGGAACCTCATCCTTTTACCTCCCCTGTGCTTGTTCTTGGCTTAAGGAAACAAACTTGTTTTTCAGTAGCAGTAAGTAACTTATGGGCAGAGTTTTGATATAAAGGCTGGTGTCCCTAACGTGGTTGATGCCTTTGTGACTATAACCCACATGTTTAAAAGCCAGCCATGTAGTGGCCAGCACAGTGATTGCAAAGTTTGTTCCTTAAAAGAAAAAAACTCTTTTGAGAAGAGCATGTTGCCATGTTGCTGAGTGTGAAAAACCCCCTGTTTGGTGAAAACAGTACTCACAGATTAATTCAGACATAGTGATGCTCTTGAGGTCAGAGACTTTCCAAAGACATTAAGAATTTTTGGTTCAAGGTGTGTGGTTGTAAGGGACCAAAGTCTATAGTTCTGGGTTTTTCTAGTATGAAAAGTGGAACTCCTCAGGAAAGTAAAGCAGAATAGTAAGTATTGAAAGGTGAGTCTGAGCACAGAATTTTGGGTGATATTTCCCATCAGTCTTTTTATAGGTGTTTGATGGTTTGAAAATGTAATACTTGGTGTTGTAGCAGTGGCTCAGGATTCTCTATGAATAGTACCCATTGTTTTCACATAAGAACCATCAGAAATAGTACTATATCCTGGATACAGAGTATTCATTCCATTGAATGCTCTAACTGCAGGATCGAGTCTTCAGTTTATGACACCTGTTGAAAACGAAGCAAATTATACTTTTCTTTCCAAAGCACAGTTCCTGGTATCCTATCGTGCAATTGTGTTATGATATATTGGAGTGTTACTTATATGACTGTTTAGAGGTTAGAGGTGTGGTTTTGTTAAAGACCTAGTGCTGTAGGGATCTGAATGTCTAGGCTGTTTTTGTTGTCAGCTTTGAGGAGCTTCAGATATTCTCAAGAAAGCAAAGCCTTGTTCTATTTGGCTTTACTTATTTATCTTTTTATAGTGTATGGACTTCTGTAATGCTTGGGGCTGTGATTTACGTGTAGTACTTCAAGCCTGTTGTGAATCTTTAGAGGTCCTTCCAGCCCCTGTGTAGGATACTTGCCTCATACTGGCTGCACAAATCATCTTAAATGTAATCACAAAACCAGATTTCACAAACCACTTAGCAGCAGCGTAAAAGGTTAATGTATGTTTTATGCTGGATTTGAAGGCAGTGTTTTGGGTCTTTTTGCAAAAAACCTGTCTGTTTAATACAGTATACTATTGCTAGAAAAAACAGTAACAGTAAGCAGATTTTTGCCTGTGGCAAATGCAGTCATTAAAACAGGGCTATAAATCGCCCCTTGTATAACTGCATGCATGGTATGTGCCATGGGTATTTTTCAGCCTGCTACACTAAGTGGTGAAGGAAAAAAAAGCATGCCTATGTGTATTTTTGATGTAACTGTATAAATATATAGCTATATAATGGTTTTGAGAAGTTGTATCTTTCCAAATCACTTATTGATCTATTAGTGTGACCATGCTGGATTCAGAGACTGATTGTATTGGTTATTTAACTGTTACTTTTAATTCATAATGCCAGTTCTTCACAACTGGAAGTATGGCTCTTGGACAGACATGTTGTTCCCATTATTTGGCCTCTAATAAGACCTAAAGCAGCAGCCTGCAGATAAAGAGCTTGGTTCACATTTTTCCTATTTGAGTTTCTTCGTTGTTTTTGAAAGTTATTGCTGAGTAATTTTCTGCTAGCAAAATTTTGCCTGTAGGGCCGCATGTGCTCTGGGAAATACTGTGGGACGTTCCAGCTGGCTGGCCTTGCAAGCTGCTCAATTCCTGAAGAGCGTCTCCATATGTCTGCAGTGCTGGGGAGTCACTCAGCACAGGTTCTCAGCACCTTGCAGGGTGGTTCTGCTAAGCTGAAATTCGATCCTTATTCGATAGGCTGCTCTTGGACTCTGAATCTCCTCAAGCCATCACTTAAGTTTAAAAGTACATGGAAATCCTTCTTTTCATAGAATTATAGAATCATTTAGGTTGGAAAAGTCTTCTTAAGATCATCGAGTCCAACTGTTAGCCCAGCATTACCAAGTCCACCATTAAACCTTAAGCACCACATCTACACATCTTTTAAAACTTCCAGGGATGGTGACTCAACCAGTTCCCTGGGCAGCCAGTTTCACTGCTTGACAACCCTTTCAATGAAGAAATTTTTCCTCATGTCCAACAATTTGGGCTGTTGTGACCCACATGCAGGACCCAGGACTTGGCCTTGTTGAAACTTTTTCACTGCTGACCTCGGCTCATCAACCCAGCCTGTCCAAATCCCTCTGCAGATCCTTCCTGCTCCTCAGCAGATAAACACTCCTGCCCAAGTTGGTGTCATCTGCAAACTGACTGAGGGTGCATTTGATCCCCTTGTCCAGGTTATCAGTAAGGATATTAAATGGGGCTGTCCCCAGTACTGAGGCCTGGGGAACTCCACTGGTGACCAGCCACTAGTTGGATGTGACTCCATACACCACCACCCTCTAGGCCCAGCAATCCTGGGAGAGTTTTACCCAGCAAACAGTGCACCAGCAAAAAGCCACAAGCAGCCAGTTTCTCCAGGAGAACACCTCAGCATGATACTGAATGAAATTGGTTATTCTTGCTTTGAGACAACTTGAGACTTTTAAACCAGAATTAGAAGCAAAATCTACATGTTGGGCAACACATGTAGAAGAAGGAGGATTTTGCTGTTAATCATAGCCTGTGCTGTAGCTCAGCTGTGGGGATCTGTCCTTCTTGTAATACATTCTCAATCCTACTGTCTTTATTTCTGCTTTGTCTGCTATTGTCTTCTTCAGGCCTTTCAAGACCATTATCTTGCTTAAATTCTCAGCCTTATAAAAATGTATCTTTCTTCTGTTTCCCAGGACAGGAAATGCCACGTATGTCGTATCTCTGGCATGTGGAAAAACTGCAAGCAAAAAGTGTGTGAGACCATACGATCTTACCTGTGCAAAAGTTTCAGATAAGATTATCTTGTCTCAGTTGTTTGAACATCAGATTCACAAGGAGTAAGGCTCTCGCAGTTGTCAGTGGGGTGAGAGCTGTCCCAGTGGGCAATTCACCCCAAGCATGTGATCTATCTCTCTCCAGATGGGATGAATTTCCTATCGTGATACCTCTCTCATGTCCAGCTGCAGAGAGACAAGCCAGATGATCAGTTTAGACATAACACGTAACTTTTAGACAGCCAAAGTTGGGTGAGTTGAATTCCACTGTGGCCACTGGCACAGCTGTGGGATTGCATGAGTCCACCATTATTGCCACAGCTCAGCCCTGACAGAACTCCATTGCTTTTAATGCACTCACTGCCTTAGTTAAAAGCATATTTAGGGACATTTGGGGACACAAGCATATTTAGGGACATCTGGGGACACTGTTGCCAGTAGTTATGAGGAGTGAAGTGGATTTTAATAGTGTCATCTCTTGATTATAATTATCAGGAGTGGAGCAACATTGGTCATGCTTCTGCTGAAGTGCAGGTGATGGGGGAAGTTCAAGTTTCTACTGCTTTCAGGATGAATGGCTTTTTGTACAATGGCAAATATGTGGTCTGTAGAATTTTTATGTTCAGTATTGAATCCACCTGTGATGTCAGACAGATCTTGTGATTTCTCAAGCTTTTAAAATTACTCACTGCAATCCTAACCCTAATTATAAATCTCCAGCAAGGGCACATATCCAGATATATTCAGCATCACTCAAAAAGAAATGTAAGCCCTTCCTTAAATACTTGATTTAATGTCAGGATATCCTGAAATAGCTGGTGGTGAGAGCTATCCATTCATAATGGATGTGAACTACATTTTTTTTTAATTGGAAAATATTTGTCTGTAGTAGTTTAGTCATTTGGATTCAGCTTCGGAAGACTATTTAAAATATGCTGATTATGTCCTCTAACATCTTTCGTGTAAGCACTTATCTATTTCCTAACAGCACAGTAGACAAAATACCTCATGAATGTTAATGATAACAAGAAATAAGCACACCACCATGTTAAAGATCATGGAATCCAAGGGGAGAAGCAAAGTAGCAATGAGATAAAGGCCAGCTTCATCTGTTCAGTTTTGCCTGGCCTGAGTGTTTCTCTGAAAGTACCTTTTCTTTTCACTTGACATGAAGGAATTCCAGGGCAACTGGATGCTTAATTGCTGTTAAAAATGGATAAATCTCAAGTCAAACAAGGCTCTGAGGGTCATGGGGGTAAATATCTACCCTAGTAAATAATGTGAGATTGTGTGTCCTGGTTAGCATGTGACTGAGAGTGAAGAGCACCCTGTTTCAGTGCTGGGAAATCATGTTTCTTTATAAGTGAGAAGGAAGTGTGTGGCCTTGGAATAAATGGTATAAATGGTTACTGGCAGTGATGAACATAACTCATCACTTTTCCTGGCCGTAATTGTTCACAGTCTGCTTATAGTTGTGGTATGTGGGATGAAAGGAATTACCTGGGAGGGCGTTGAGTTCTTCTTTTGGATCACTTTCTTGTTTTCAGCCCTTTTCCCTGTCTCTGTAGGCTGTGGAGAGAAAGTAGGGGTAGTTTGTGGCTGTAGGCAGATGCCAGCATATGGGAGCAATAGGAGGTATTGTCTGTTGGCATTTGTGCTTCCTTAAACTGCAAGTACTGGTTGTTTCCAATGCCAAGATGGTGTCCGAGTATGATGGTCCCACAGGCTGAGCCACACACTAAATGTGTCATTGGTCTAATCTCTGTATCAGACTGTCACTTGAGTAAACTGCGCTTTGCGCGTGGAGCAATTTGTTCTGTAGCTACTTGTAGCACATAGTAATTACTTTGTAAGATTTTTAGTACCAGTAGAGGGGATGAGATGTGAGTTCCAATTATGACAGAACTCTATGTTTGCTAATATTTGCATTTCCTCAGCATGATTTTAGACCTGCTGTTTTAGTACAAACATGAAGACTTTTTTTCTTTCTTTGTGTTCTCTGGGTAGCTAGAAGCAGAACTGCAGCACTTTGGCTTACCTGGGACATGATGGCCCTCAGCTCCCCCCACTGTGTGGTCTGAAGGAGTCTCCCTCTGGGACTCACTCAGAACTTGCTGCCTTTGGTTAGCTTGGATGGACCTGTTGAGGAGTACTGATGATCTGGGAAGAATTAAAAAGCCAGAAGGATGCCAGTGACATGTGTCTTGACTTACCTTTCTTATCCTTCTCCTGGCCAAGACCTTGCTTGATGTTTTAGAGTAGACAGGATGCCTCAAGCTGTTTGGTTGCAACAATTTAAGAAATACTTACAGTCTGAAAAAGCAAAAGCTGATAATATTGGCTTCTTAATACCAGATCAGGGTTACATCTCTCCCTGGTTTAGTCACATGGTGGTTTGTCAAGCACTATTACACATTGTGATTAACAATCAAGGACAGTACAAGAAGTATATTAGCAGTAATCATTGGCCAATGCCATTATGGTCTTCTGTAGACAAAAATTCTTTCCCTAAGGAGATTTATTCTGAGTCTGACAGGGTCTTCTGACTTCTCTGAGTAAATTATGATGAAGAAAGATAGTTCCTGAAGCTGGTAGCACAGCAGTGTTTTGGTGGAGATCACTGAAGTATGTATATATGCTGGCACAGAACTTCACTTGAGGGCTGGTGAGAACATGGATAACATTAACATTTTATAAATAGGCAAAGATGAAGTATATTTAGTACGTTTCGTACTAGGCATCTCGGTAATAGTCACTTGTAGCACAATCAAGGGAGAGGATTGTCCTGCTCTACTCTGCACTGTTGCGGCCTCACCTTGAGTCATGTGTGCAGTGTTGGGCAACACAAAATAAGAAAGTTATAAGGCTCTTAGAGAATGTCCAGAGGATGGTGAAGGGCCTGGAGAGGGAGCTGTATGAGGAGCAGCTGAGGTCAGTTGGTCCATTCAGCCTGGAGAAGAGGAGACTGAGGGGATGCCTCATAGTGGTCAGCACCTTCCCCACAAAGGGAACTGATCTCTTCAGTGACCAGTGACAGGACCAGAGGGAATGGCCTGAAGTTGTGTCAGGGGAGGTTTGGGTTGGATATTAGAGAAAGGTTCTTCACCCAGAGGGTGGCTGGGCACTGAACAGGCTCCCCAGGAAAGTGGTCACAGCACCAGCCTGACAGAGTTCAAGAAGCCTTTGGACAGCGCTCTCAGGCATATGGTGTGACTCTTGTGGTGTCCTGTGCAGGGCCAGGAGTTGGACTTCAATAATCCTAGTGTGTCCCTTCCAACTCAGCATATTCTATGATTCGATGATCCAGTTATGTTGTTACATTGTAAATAAAATGTATTGCTCTCATGTAGCCCAGGAATCTCTAAGTTACCTGGGTATTAACATTAAACAAAGCATATTTACAAATGTAAATTTAAAATGAGATGTATTCTGTCTCTAAGGGTGTAAGGACTGGGGTTTCAGCATTAAGAAAAACCCACAAATTAGATAAAATCAAATCCTTTTCCAGTTACACACATTATCCTCAAAGTTAAATGGATTAAAACTACTTCTGGAGGAATTCAACATAAGACTGAAAATGTGGTCAAAGAAGTCGCATTGTGGCTGCCTGATGCTTGACTTCTGATAGCACATCCCCAAAGACTTTTCTTTGACGTACCTTGAACAGAGAGTGCTTGTTTCCCACGAAGCCTGTTGTTGCTGATAAAGCTCTTTTATATCTAAGTGGTATCTAATATGGCAGTGCTGTATCCTGGCCTTAAGAAAAAAACAGTTGAGTGGCTCATTTGCCTTTGTAAACCTGCTGTGCCTAAAGATATATTTTAGCAATTTTGTCCAAAGCCCAAATCACAGCAACTAATTCTGTACAACACACATTTTTAAACAGAGTATAAAGGAAAATATTGTTGTACATGAAAACAAAATAGAAGCCATAAAAGTTGTGTTTCAGAGGCTGCGTTTATGCACTTGTGGTAGTAAACGATGATGCTTTCTTTTGATATTTGAGGCCTCTATCTGGGTGACACAAAGCAGATCTCCTGGGAATCTCCTTAGCTTGAACAGTTGGTGTGGCTGAATGAGCAGTGAAGCAGAAAGGTGTAAGTTGTTGTCTCTGAAGTATTTCACATTAACTGCAGGCACAGGCAATTCTGTAAGGTACACACACATAAATATGCACACACACACACATGCAGAAGCAGTGGGAAATCAGCTGAAAGTTGAATGTTCCACCTAGGTAAAAGTAAAATCCTGCTCACAGTCAGGAGGAAGCTCTCTGGAGATTAATGAGAGGCTTTTGCCCAGCTCAGACCACGTGCTGTTAACAGACACCATGTACAGCTTGGAAATCCTGCTGGCCTTTCTTCCCTCTTCACCTCCTCCTGCCCCAGAGATACGAGCACAAATCCCTTCTTTCCCGGGTTTGCCACAAATGTATAAGCAGATCTCGCTCTGCCTGTGCTGCTTTGCTGTTTGATGCTAGGTTCAGCATACAGGTCAGTTCCAGCAGGTTGGATTTTGAAGTGGCTGTAGGTGAAGTCAGTTTCCGCAGTGCACACCAGCACCACTCCACTTGTGCTCCCCGTCAGTGATGGCCACGGTTACGTGTTGTTCACTAACATAACCATTCATCAGACTGCTACAGTCTAGAGGCAGTTCCACCTTTCAGAGACCTGAGGTGACTCATGGATGGATTTTTTAGAGCATCTGCTGTGTGAGGAGACACTGCAAGTTGCAGGCAGGCTGCAAAGGGAGAGTGGAAAAGTTCCTGAGGATCTTTCTGAAAGCTGTAGTTGTATTAAAAAGGGAGGTAGTTATTTTTTATCTTTCCTTGAAATTGTGACTTGACTACATCATTATGAGGTGCCTCTGAAATCTGCTGGTAGAAGCAGCCATTATTGTAACTCTTACTGATGCCTCTTCCTGGTCTTAAAATCAAGAATCAAACATGGTTAGAAGGGAAAAAGGGGTTTTACCTCGGTATTTATTTTAAGGATCCTTAGGTGCACATGTCCAGGTGGAATGCGCCGAAATGCACACTGCAATGCACACCCACAAAAGATCTGGTATAACATTATAGGTCTTACTAATTAGCATATCTATCAAAGATTCCCCAGTGAGAGGCTCGAGTGAGCCCCCCTCCCCGAGGAATCTCCCCCTGGATGGTCCTATCTCAGTTTACAAAATGTGTTCTGGAGAGGACCTTGGTGTCTGGGGCTTTCTGATCCCTAACTACAAGGCTTCTAAGATGTTTAGTCTCCTAGCTTAACAAAATAAGTCTAAGAATGTAGGCCAAAACCCACTAAGAATACAAAAAAGCTATAAAAAGGTATATAAAAGGGGTATAAAAGAAAAGGGAAAAAATCATCATAGCATCATTACCATACCAATTCCCCTAACTCATCTGTCCACTCTAGTTTGTGTCTCAGACTAAAGGTTGCACTTTTCAGTGATGCACAAAACAGAGTTTGTCCCTTCCCCTTACAAATACCCTAAGAGTAGAGACAGTTCTCACCTTTTCTCCTGTGTCTTTGCATGTTTAAAAGACAGATCAGACTCCAAGCATATTCAGTTTTAAGGTCTTTTGAGGCTGCTTAGAGAAATGTTGAATACGTTTGCTGTATGTCCATCAAGTTGGTGACAGATCTTGCATAACCAAAAAAGGAACTCTTGTGTATTGGGGACTTGACTGGCGAAAAACTACTCAAAAGTTCTGCCTTTCAGATACTTAAAGAAGAGATCGCTTTTGAGGCTTAGTTTTGCTCTTGCAAGTTTTGCTTCCGTGAAAATGCATTGTTGGTATGCATTTTGCTCATTAGAAGTGAGCTCAGATCATCTCTTTCAGTTTCACGCTCAAATACAAGATTACTCCACATCCAATCTGGAGCAGCTGCAGAATGCTGCAGCCAAGCTTTTCTTTAGACAGGCCAAATGCAAAACAGGCTGGTACCAGAAGGGTCCTACAGAAACTCTTAATTTAAATTGCACGCAAGGTTGGCTTCCTTACCCTGCCTTGCATTTTGGCTGTCAGAGCTCTAGATCCAGCTGGATCAGTGGCCTAGCTGAAGACAAAAAGTTAGGGTGTAAAATGACTACATTATAGGTTAGCAGCAGCCACAGCTTGAAGGCTTCATCTAGGGGTGTCCTTTTTGGAAACTTCTGTATCCAGTTGTTAAAATGTGCTTTCCTTCCTCTGATAAAGTAAAAAGTAAAATATGTACAGTCCCAGATGGTGTGAACTCTTTCTGAGATTAATAGTAATGTTGAGACTGATGGAAAGGTTTTTCCTGTTCCATTTAGTTTTGCTTTAGATTTAGGATTTAATATTTTGCCTGAACACCTCTTACTTTTTGTTGGGGTTTGTTGTGGAATTTTTTTCCAGGTCTTAGGCTTCTTGCATTTAAATGAAATTATTTTCTTCAAGGGATTTTAGTGCAATCATGGCTGAACTAAAATGTATCCAAATAAAAATAGTAAATAGCCTCTTTGCATCTCAATCTGGTTTTATAGTAATAACTCCCATATACTCATAACACGTCGTGTTCTCATGTTTCCAGTCTGTATATAAGGGTTCTGTTTTCACATTTGATGACTTAAGAATTGCCTACTTCTTCATTCTATTAAAGTGTTTACTTATGCGGAAAGAAAATTAGGAAAAATGAGCAGGCAAAGAAAACAAAATAGAGAAGCAAGCACTTCTTAATGTTAAAAAAGGAAAATCTGAGAAGGTGGTTAAATGATTTTTGCAGAGAGAGGAGTGGTAAAGTGGGAGGCAAGGGGTGAGGGGTGTCACAGAGTTTGGGGTTTCCATCCCCAATTATACGCTGGCTGCTACGCTGCTGAATTACACTGAAAGCACTGAATGGTGCCATTATATTCCTTTTCAAAAGTTGTCGGCTATGAAATTCAATCTGAGGTATTTTTAATGAGTGTTCTGAGCCTCGGTTGCAGCTCTTCCCAAGAAACAACGAGCACAGTGTGCCGCTAAATAGCGCCAGGGCCGGGGGTTAAACTCATTCAGTTTTTTGCTTGCAGGGAGAGAAAGTAATATCAACATTTATTTGACAGGTATATGCTTGGTTCCAGAGTTGAGCTTTAGTGAAACAGCTTTCCATAAAGAAAATGTTCTGAAAAATGAGGTTCTATCAGCTTCATGTCAAACTCCCATCTAGTTTCTCAAAACAAATCTTGTGGCATGTTTTCCAAAGCCAGTGCCCACAGCGCACATGCTGGGCTTGTGCCGTGGGCATCCTTGTGCTGCAGAACACTGGCAGGCACATCCCTATAGGCAGAGCCTCGTGGTGGAGGTGCAGCTCATGCCAGATGGAGACATCTGCCTGGTTACACCCTTGGCTGTCAATTAAACATAGATAATTCAGAGGTAATCTTCGTCAGAGAGATGCCTGCTGGCATCCCTGTGTCTTCACTAAAGGTTTTCATGTCATATCTGGAATGGCTTTGGTGTGACTCTGTCCCTTGTTGCCTCTCCGAACAAGACACAGCTTTTCAGAGAATTTTTAGTGTACGCCTGGTTTTAAAAAAGCCACATAGCACAAAAGTATTGTTGCCTTCCACCTTTCTTACATGCTGATTTGCGAAGTAGTTTGCTTCGTATCATGAGGAAAGCACTGTTTAATGCATCTACCCTGCAACTCTCACCAAGATCGTAAATTCGTGATGGGCTGGCTCTGGTTTTTGCAAGTCATAACCACACAGTGTCGAGGCTCTGAAGCTGGAATATCATCGTGTGGATGATACTCTTCAGAAAGGAAAATAGTCACTTCCAGCAGTGGATGGTTGCCTTGCTGAGGGGAGGAAGAACAGCCACAAACCACTTTAAGTTTTGCTAGTAAAATTAGGCAGAGATGACTCAGCATTTACAGGAGCTAATTTAGGGAATAAGATGACATATTTTTAGTAAGTTTTCTCATAGTAAGTTTTGTTCTTTTAATGCCTCATTTTTCTTGTCCACACTGTGCATTTTAATGATGTTCAAGGGAAGTAACTTGGGTTTAGTAACAGTGGTGCTGCCAAGAGGTTTCCACTGGAAGTCTAAGAATTTAATTTTTGGTGTGTGAAATTTTGCAGCCTTAAACAGTTATTTAAAAGACTTGCTCTGCCACTGCGTATTTCCCACAAATGTTTTACATCTATCTGAAGGAAGTTATGGTTGTACTACAAGAAACAAGGTTTTGTTTTTTTCCAGGAGGACTAATTAGCTTCTGCAGAGACCTGTTTTTGCAGTTTGATATTTTTTGAGGTTAGGGGTTTTTCAGCATTACTGAGATCTGCAGTCACATTTCATGGGAAGGCGTGTGTTGTCCCCATTGGGACAATTTCTTAGATGATTTTTAGGCAGATAACGATGAAGTTTTCCAGCTGAATTCATAAGCAGGTGTGATCAGAGCACCACTTTTAAGTTGATAAAGTGAATTTTAGGTGCATATGTGTAAAATGTAGGATTTTGTAAAATCAGTACAGAAAAGTTAATACAAGATCAGTTGTACTTTCTAACTGAGAGTTAAATGCCAGTTAGTTAAAATGCTGTAAATAGAGCCAAAGGAACCAGTGAACCAGGAAACTAATCATGAAGTATTTTGTTAATGTTTTTCACCATGACTAACATTTTGTAATAAACAGATGTGTACTTAGACTATCTGAATATTTTTGGTTTATATGGTTCGTGGTGTTTAGCCAGTGAGAAGCTTCAGTTTTAATTTGGCATTGATGGCAGAGGGATGAATGTGTGAAATAAATTCTGTGTAATTTTGTCCATACAGTTACCTGAGGAGGAAATTCTCTAGGCTCCATGAATCTGCCTGTTTCTTCCTCTTTCCTCTTTGCAAAGGGCTCCACTAACTTTGTGGTGGTTGCTGCTGATTCTGCAGTAACAAACATCTTGTCCACTGGAAATTTGAGTAATTGAAAGGTGGCAAATAAAATCAGTATTAATATCAGTTTGCATTTGTAAGAACTGCAAAGAAACCAAATTATTGGAGCATTATACCTGAAGATGGTCTGTGATGTAAAAGGCTCAGTTCTGAAGGTGCCCAGCCCATCTCTCCTCCATTTTTGTGTCCTCTCATGCACATTGAAATGGCATCTATAATAAATACAGTGTGGGTGGTGTTTGCCCATTAAGGTACAAAACTGTAATTTTATGAGCCAAGTGAAAGTAGACCAAGCAGAGCCTCCAATTCCATAGCTTTACTATACTGTAATTATGGAGATGTATAGTTACCTGAGGATTTACTGTAGCTGAATTTTGTATTAGTCTGATTCTGCTATAAGAAAAACCTTAACTGAGCAGTACTGAAAATAGCCTCATCATAAAACTTTTCATTAGCTTTGCTAGATAATATTTTTCTTTTTCCTTCCACGACAATTTAACTGTTAAAGAAGATTATTTAGTATTTACTGTTCACCTGAATTTTACTGTTGGCTATTTCTACTAAATTTGATTTTTGGGCACTGGAAGAGAGTTTAAGGTCTAGTAAGAGCAGTCCTTCTGCTTCAGCCTATTTTAGAAAATATTTTGACATAAACCAGTTTGTCACAATCAGAAATCCAAGACTGTGGTTACAATAACAAATCCATGTTTCAAATGTAGAAAACAGCAATTTTCTTTTGGAGACCATGCTAGAAACGCAAGCAAATTAGAGGGTTATTAAGCTCCTTCTCTTTGTATTTTTTGCCTCACTAATTGTTTGCTGTGTTGATTTTTGGTTAGCAACGAAATTCCTAAAATAGTCGTTGTTGAAGTTTGTCATAGCTGATAGGTGGCGGGGGCGCAGGGGAAGTCTAACTCTGCAGCTGGCGTTTTCTTAAGGGCAGTAAAACATACCTGAAGTAAAAAGTACCATATCTTAAAATCATGCTGATTAAAAAAAGGTGCCACCACCACTAAAACTGACCAAAGGGTAAAAGTGTACATCAGAGACTGTGGAAGGCAATCACTGGCATGAAGGGAATACAGTTTATGTGGTGAGTGTAAAAGCAGACCACTAAAATCTTGAAAGAAAAGAATGCTAAATAGTCTCATTGTACACACACAGCAGATGATCAATTGCCTGTTTTTAAGGCAGCATAAGAGGCTTATTCTGTTACTGCTTTTGGCCTCAGACCGCCCTTTGATGGTATGTGCACAGTCTGTGCAAAAGCATGTGGGATACATGCCAGGAGTGGAGCCTTCAACTACATTCAAATGGAAAATATCTTAAAAGGAGCGAGGTGCCTTTAGGTTATCATAAAAATCTGCCTCCTCTACACCCTCTTTTCAACTGGGATGCATACCTGGTGGCTGCAGGTCTGGGGTGGGGATCTGCCTGCTCAAAAGTAGTGGTGGGAGCATGTGGCTGCTCTGTTCGAAGGTGTCACTTCTCCGCCGTTCTTTGGCCTGGTGTGTAGGAGTGAGGAATTACACTTCTTCCAACACTTCTCAACTACCCAGTCTAAGCTGAACAGCCAGGTAAAAGATAGTAAGCCCAGGTGTAAGAGCTATCTTTATGGTCTAATGCTATTTTTATAGTCATCTAATCCTTCCTATAGGATTAATACCTACACTTTGAAAGGGAGGAGAGGAGAAAAAGGGCAGAGGATCTCCAAGTGTCTTGGCAGTATTAGGTCCAGAGCAACAACGCTCAGACCAGTGCTTCTTGCCTTTAATCCCACCTTTCAGGAAATAGACTTTTGTTAAATATGAATTATGCATTTCATTTTATGCCAGAAAGGAGAACTGTTTAAAATATGAAATTTGTCTTCAGATGCTGACAGCATTGTTCTCCTGTGAGTAGTTTTCAAGCCTTCTTTGAAGTATAAATTTCTGACAGGATCATTTGTTTAAGAACCCTGAGCTCAATCTCATCCGTGAGGTTATTTTTACACTATTTGCTTATCATGAGCAGTTGTTGGTTGTTTTCCTTTCATTTCAAAACTGTAGATACATACATAATTTTTAACAGTTTCAAATAACTGAGAAAGTTGTGCTGTTAAGAATGTGGGGTTGTTATTTTTAGTAGTGATTACAACTGTGTATGACTTCAGAAATAGTAATGAAATTACTGAATGAAGTTTTCACAATCATTTCGATGCAGTTGTTAAATTGGAGTATAAAAATAATTTGTCAATCTGATTTGGCTGATCTGATCAGGGATTTTTTTTGTGATTAACCATGAAAGAGCAAATACAGTTTTAAACCCTGTGTTTAACCTTTGTGCCATGTAGTATTTAAGTATTTGTGAAATATTTAGCATGATCAAATTGTCACATTTCAGAGCATTTGAGCACCCAGAATGTGGTAGGAACAGGGCATAAGTGGAAGAAAGACCTGCCTTTATACGGTGGCAGGTGTGAATAATGAATGTACCCCTTTCTTTTAGATGAACATAAAGGAATTATTTTCTCTCCTATGAGCTGCTACTACTGTACAAGCAAGTGTAATTAAAACCCAAAACAACCCAAACTTCTTTCTGACCCATTTGCAGCAGTTTTGAAGAAGAGAAGGAAAACAGAGTAGTCTGTGTTTCCACGTGAAACTATTTCTTACTTCAACCAAAAATGGGACTTATATTTTTCAGATGTTCAGAAGAAGGTGTTTATTTGATTTGGATTTTTTAAGCTGGCATTACTGCTCAGTAATGTAAAAACAAACAAATTAACAAAAGCCTTTTGATCAAAGATCTTGTTCAGGCTGGGGTCAGAGATTATTTGGCTGAACAGATAAAAAATGTTAAAACCACTATTTGACCGTAAACATATGTACTTATTTTTTGGTAGATAATTAGTGAAATAATTGCTGAATTTACCGTGGGAGGTGGTGTGATGTGTCCAAACATACTTCTTTTTTTTTAATGTGTTGAAGTATATGTCAAAGAATGGCCTAAACAATCATTTAGAGGGGTGTTTTTTTAAAATGATTGGCGTTTGCTAGAACATGAAAGAATTGTTGAACCTAATAAAATATTCACCATTGGAAGATCATAAGCAACATACTGTTTTGGATTTTGGTGGGAGTAGAGTGAGGCTGAATTGAGTAGGACTGAGATAATGAGCAGACAGCAAAATGTTGAATGTATAATGCGTAAAGTAGGCTAGTCTGACTGGGTACCTTCATAGCTTGCAGCTAAATGTAGGGATGCGCATTATTCATAATTTAGAACTTGACGTTCCATGAAAATGTAAAGTGACTTTTAAAGTGTGATTTCACAGAGCTAAATGAAAGACCAGTTCAAAATGCATTAAGTAATAAGGATGTGTAGCTGGAAGTCAGCTTCTTTTCATTGTAATAAATTTATAATATTATTTTGGTGTAAGTAAATACCACATCAAAAGAAAAATAGTAATTCTCTGGTATATCAGTCTGGCTGGGGCTCACCTCATCTCAGATCGTTAAAGCAGATGTCAGGGCTCCTTGTTGTCAGGGTAAAAGATACCCCTGTATTGCTTAGGAAAAGTTCCCTGCCAGTGTGCTCGGGTGGCTGGTTTGGGGTGGGAAGAAGTGTTCTCTGGAGCTGCAATATTTTTTCATTGATTATACAGGAATCTGGCTGTCAACAGAAACAGGAGGAGGGGACTGCCACCTGCTGCAGCTACTTCCCAGCTCCTGGGGGTTGCATGTGACCTTCCCCCAGTTGTATTCCACCAGTATACCATGCCCTCCTGTTTCCTTTCCCTTGCTGCCTCACAGGGCGGTGCTATCTGTGGCAACAAGTGGTCTGGAGGTATAGTCTTGCCACCAGCCTTCATTGCTTTCATGCTTCCATGTTGGTGTCCCCCATGGAGCAGACTGGTGCTGGCATGGAGCAGGGAAAGCAGCCAAGCTCTGGCTTATGCAGATGCTGCCACAGGGCTGTGGAACAGGAGCCAATGTAGCTTACCTAGTACTTGCTGTCTGAGGCATGGCAGCAGGGCCATGCTTCATGGTTGGAAAATGCCTTCCAAGATCTGTGGAAAACTTGTGTTTTTTCTTAGGCCTTGTAACCATGTTAAAGTCAGGCACAACTGTTGACTTCAGATGATGTCATCGGTGTGGCGCACTCATTCCTGAATGCTCCCTCTGTCAGCTCCTGTTTACTGTGCCCTGAATGATTCCTGGTTTGCTTCCATACCCAGTAGACTGAGCTTTTAATTTATTGTGTTTAAATTTTTTAGTAGGGATGTCATGGAACTGCACTGAATCAACATCTCTCTGAAACCTTGTGAGTTCCTGCTTTTGTGGACGTTGTACTCCTTCTGGTCCTGCAAGACCGGTGTTTCATCAGGCTCTAAATCTCAGCAGATTTTATATGCACAGCATTTCCTTAGAGAGCTGTCAGATTTTATTTTGAGGTAGACTGATCAAAGCTAAGATCAGTTTAGAATAATAATATTTACAAATACTAGAGTGAGAAGCATTTCATTTTATTGAGGCATACTCCAGAGAAAATGCCAAGTGACATAAATACTACAAGACTGCTGTTCCATCGTTTAAATGCCTATTAAAAAAAAAACCTTTATGAAAACACTCAGCAGGTTTTAACCAGATGCTTTTACTCATGGTCTGAGATCAGACAGCCGTGCTCTCCTCAGCTAACCTTGAGCAGTGTGGTAATGCAGGTGGGCTCTCTGCCTTCTTTCCTGTTCAAAAATCTCCACTCAGAGATGCTTTTTTTTCCTGTGAGAAAAGATGAAGTTTGGTCTTTGTCAGACAGAAGTCCATCAAATATTTTAGCTAGACATACACACACACTCACAGGCACGTTACCATTTTTCTGGTTGCGCACAAGTAGGAAAGCTTGCTGTGAGGGTAACTGATAAACCCATTCTTCCTCTCTCTAGCAGCCCCAGCCAAACTGTGAAGACCTGAGACTAGTCTGGAAGCAGGAGTATTTACTTCTAAATAATTTGTAGGTGTGTTTTCAGAGCAGTAAAGTAATATCATTATTACACTCAGTCTAATGTTTTTAATATTCTTCTGTTGCCTCCAATGAAATGCACTCAGCAGGAAGCTCTTTCATTGAGATAGTGCATGATTGTTTGTGCCTACCTGCAGTGATAGATGGAGTGGAAAGTGTGGGAAGCTTTCTGTTAGAACTGCCAAGGTGCAATGGTCAGTGCAGGCTGGGTGGTGAACACTGGGAATGCTTTTGGTTTAATGAAGCTGGAGAACATGAAGTGAGTGTATTCAAATATACTTGCACTTGAGACTTAGTTTGGATGCCATTGCATCAGATCAAAAGTGTTCTATTTAGAAAAAAAATTTCTTTTTTTCCTTCCTTCTTTGTATCCTTTTGGCATTTTACTATGAATTACTTTAGTTACTGCAAGGTTATGGTGGATGCTTAAAAAAATGAGTACTTTTATCTGCAACTGTTCTTGACGTGTTTTTTGACAGTATTCATGAGGCTAATATTTGCTACAACAAATATTAACAAACAGTTAATAACTTGTTGCTGGCATAGGTCTGTCAGAGGCACTGGGAGTACGTTGGGTAAAAACCTGTTCAGCAAGTTCTTAGAGAAGTGAGCTCAGCTCTTCCCTTCAGACTTTCAAAACCAGCCAGCATTCTAGGGTTCAGTCATTGCATGACCAGGGTGACAGTGCTGCTGTGGTGGCACATACATCCTGTGCTTTCCCTAGAAAAATGTCATCACTTTAATTTCTCTGGTGTAAGCCTCACTACTGGGTATTTACTTTTCACAGTTCATATTAGAGAATGTTAGATAAACCACCTTTGGAAAGATGCTTTGTGCTTCAAGTTATGGCTGAAAACCAGTTATTACCCTGGGTGGAAAAAGCCTATCTATTTATTTTTCAGTATCCCAGTGAAACAGAGACCAGACTGCATTATGATGCATTTGGGAGCAGGTGGGATTGAGCAGCTGCCCACTCTCAAGTAGGCTGTGGGTATGGGCACTGCCTGGAGGTGCCAGGATGTGGGCTTGGGCTCAGGCTCAGGTTTGGGCCAGGTCAGCTGGTCCGCCCACCTGTAATGGTTGTCTTTTCTTCACTTGGTTACTACTGTTTTATTTTATTCTTACTATTTACTGGGCTGAAAGGGAAGGGGCCAGTCTGTAGGTTGAATGCAAGGCCAGTTCTCCAGGATGTGATTGGTCTCTTGTAACAGCGGGGTTTGTGCAATTTAGTGGGTTATTATTTGTTCTGAAGTGAGTATAGACCTGTGTTTCAGGGCCTCTTGAGTTAAAATAGCTGCATTTGTCCAAGGAACAAAAATATTTGATTTCACTGATTGGCCTTTTTATACAGAGACTCTTTTTTGCAGAAGACTTGCTGGTGAACTGCAATTTATAATATTTTCTGCAGGTGTGGGTTTAATGGATGGGCTGATGAAAAGAATCCTTACAATCAGCAGAGTGGTGGCTCTGGGAGCTAATATTGGGCTAGAACATCTGGTCTTTGTAGAGGGAAGGCTTTCAGTGTGTTTGACTCCTCCAAATTACTTGCCAGCTCTGCCCGCGTAGCACAGACAGGCTGGGAGCAGCCTCAGTGCCTCCCAGCAGGAAGCTTGGGATAAGCCCATATGAAGTCAGAGCCCATCTGAAGTATGAGCCTGTTGCATATCAAGCAGTGTCCAGCAAACCCTCGGTCCTTGGTGTTTTGTATGACAGGTCTGCTGCTGAATGTCCTGGTTTCGCTGCGTTGTACACAGATGTGCACTGCCTGACATGGCTTGAAGGGCCTTGGGATAAAATAAAAAATCACAGTAGAAATTAGCCTTGGTAGACATAAGAAAATTATATCCCAAGTCCCCCTCTTCTACATCTTCTATTTCATGGTACTTTTCCCTCAAAAAATAAAAATGCACTGAAGATGGATTCAGAGCTGCCATCCATGGATTGATGGATATATTCTTTAGCTTTAAAACTAGTGTAATTATTGTCAACTGCCCTGTGGGTATGGTTGTAATAGCCACTGATTTTGTAAACAGTTTTGACAGTGTTATTTGCTGAATAATTAGTTAGCATAATAATTTTTCTGCCAATTAAAAGCATCTTTGTAACCCCAGGCTTTGTTTTCCTCTTACAGCAAAGAGCTCCAGGGAAAGTTTTGCATGATGCTGTTTGCAACCACCTGAACCTTGTAGAAGGCGACTATTTTGGCCTTGAATTTCCAGATCATAAAAAGATGATGGTATGTAAAAGGATTAATGTTCAGCTGGTTTTCATCTGTATGCACCCAGTATTCTCTCCTTCTGCTCCTTACTTGTAAGATATATTTAATCCTCAGTCTTCAAAAGGGAAAGGACTTTAAAAAAAAATAAATGTTCTTGCCTATTGGAGTTGAAGAAATGTTTTTAAGACCTGATTGTTCCTGTCAGATTTCATCTGCGCTGAAAGTAATGGCTAATTCAGACACAAGATGGGAAAGCATTTTGTTTTTCAAAGTTGCTGTACAGAATTCAAAGGCAGAGCCTCAACTCTTGGTTTTATAGTTCTGATTGATTTGGAGTTCAGAAATAAATTTTCTCTGCTGATAGAGAAGTTTCAGTGGTTGTGATAGAGTTCATGAAAAACATTATGGGCAAGAAAAGGGATAGATAAAATGTAACAAGGTTAATAAAAAGGAAAGCAAATCCAAGAACCCCCAAAAACTGATGGAAGTCCTTTCTGGGGAGCTGTGTGGCACAGGCAGGTGTCCTGGTCCTGACACTCGGGAATCTGAGATCAGCTGCTGGCAACATTCAGGCGCTGCCCTACCAGTATCATGTAGCAGAGAAAGCCATAGGCTAACAACTTCTTAGTCTTTCTTCTTAGTGACTTTCTTTTTGAAGTTTATTTTATTTTACTTATCGTGTAACCTACTGGCATGTGTGCTAGTTACCTGGACTGCTTTGCCAGTACATTCTGATATACATTGGATTTCATGCCTGTTAGGTGAATTTTGCACCAGTAGCCTGGATGACCTAAAGGAGATGACTTTGGACAACTGTTAAAAAAAAAAATCTGTGTTCTTTCCATCGAGCTAAAATATGCATAAGGAACAATATTTCTTAATGAAATGAACAGTAGGAATGTCTTGTCTGTCATGCCTTAGTACAGGCACAGACATTAGACAATAGACATTAAAACAATGCTAGTGGTCATAGTGTTCTAGGCTAACTATAATTAAATAGGAAATTTTTTTTTAAATGGATGTTAATCTTTAGAAGGGATCTACTTCACAGTGTGCTCCTGGAATTACATAAAACACAGTTCACTAAAAGGGTTAGTATTCTGCCAGATACCCTTGGCTAGTGCTCGAGGTAACTTGAGAGCTTAATGTAACTTTTCTAAACAGTGCAACTGTACAGTACCATTGCAGCAGAGGGTCCAGGTAGCCATGTTAATAATGACATTCCAGCATTACTGGTGTATGTATGTAAAACTGAAACAAATCCTAACATCTTTTGTACATAAAGTTGCTTTTTAGTGTTCTAGAAAATAGAGAAGGTCATTTGATCAACCTTCTCTACTTCACAGGTCATTAAGCTTTAAATAGATGACTGACGGAGTTTTGCTCAGAGACCTGAAGTAAACTAACAGTTTTCAGTCTTGTGAAAACAAAGTGGTTTATTTGCTTGAGGCAGAACACAGGAGAGATTGAGGTGCTGCCACCGCCCGAAGCCCTCACAGTGGCAGGAATTGACTGGCTGGAAATATGTCCAAACAATCACAGTGCGGGGTGCAGGGCTCTGATGAAGAGGAAGGTGATGAAAACCCCCTAAGCCCTGTGCCAGTTTGACCTGAAGGAAAATGCCTCCATGCACTGAGCATTAACTCAGCTGGCCCCTACTCTTGCAAAAGGGAGTACTAGCCAAATATCTGAGAGCACCAGTCCATGTTTTTGCTGGTTGTTCCAGTCTCTGCTTCTGAAGAATGAGGGGCTCCACAAACCTTGCCCATATCTAGTCATCTGTGCCCCAAGAAGGGTGAAATTCAGTGGAATTAATGCCTTCAACCACCTGAAAGCAACTCACAGAAACTGAAGCAGAAGATTTGATTATGAATTGTTGTTTCAATGTGGAGCAGCACTCTGAGAGTGTTATTTACACTTAAATTATTGTAACCAGTTTATATGATGCATTGAGGTGAATGTTCCCATGGGATTTAAAATTTTCTGAGCTTCATAAGGGCCATAATGTAGAACTCAAGCATTGTGCAAGTAAAAAACCTTGCAGTTAATGGTATGTCTGAGAAATAAAATACTCATGCATATTTTATGTTCATATCATCTGAAGAGAATGAGTTGCTTTTGCAGCGTAGAGTGCAATGTAAAAGGAAAAATAAATATTTAGAGCATATTTGTTTGGATGTAATCATATGTATGTGAAGTCATATATTCACAATTTGGCTGTGTTTATTTCAACATGCAAGGCTCCAGACCTCATATCTGACATGTTGACAGTCAGGTTTCGTGGCAGCTGTATACATTCAAGCATGCCATGCTTGGAGCAAACAAGATCTGTATGGGAGATGATTGTGGAGGGTCTGAGTGCTCCACTTCCTGCTGGGACAAGGAGAAAAACAAGGCACTGTCGCCAAGCCTGGGGTTTCACAGAGTTTCATCACACTTGATGTCTGCCCCAATTCTCCAGCTGCTGAAATCTGGTCACCATCGTGGAATGCCAGCCTTTGTTTAACAAATAAAAAGTCTAGCCTTGTAGTTCTGGAGAAAATGAAGAACATTAATCTTAATTAAGACTTAATTAAGTTTTCCTTTCCAGTTTATAAACCAGTCTCAGACTGATGGTGTTTAGATACAGTGTGGGAGCTGCATGATGCAGAAGTTTTGATTGCTTGGGTTTGATGATAGTTGGTGACATTGTTGTTTTGACCCACCTTTCTCACTACATGCATTCAGTACACAGATTTGCAGTATCCAGCAGTCTGTTCAAGGATGTTATAACTTGCTTGTAGGATGGCTGGGAAAGTAGAGAAAGGAATGGTGCACTTGTGTGCTCATGCTGTTACCATAAACCACCTCTGGGGAGAAGAGACATTTCTTTCTCTCTTTTTTTTGGTTTTTTTTTTTTTGGCATCAAGTAAAACACGTTATTCTCATAATCTTGTAAATTGGCTGTTTCATATTCAAGATGTCTTTTTTCTCTCTCATTAAACTTGGCAAAGCCCCTGACCTTTGTTGCAGATTATGTACACGCGAACTTCCAGGAACAAAAGTTTTGAGTTATTCAAGTGTCAAAGTGTGTCAGGACCAGTTTAATGTAATAAAAACTGTATTGCTGTTCCTGGATAACCAAATTTCTTTAACCTCCTAAAAAAAGAAAAATACTTTTCTAGACTGAGAAATGTAAGAAGAATTCAACTGAGTAACATTAGTGTATGAGAAAGGGCAGGGCCATGAGGTGTCTGCTAATTGGAATTACTCATATTAGCAATGATAAAAATGGCACATGGCATTGGAGCAGTTAACAGCAGTGACACAGGCCTGCTCCTGTCTGGCTTCTCAGGTGATTTTAGGGAATGGATATTTTGAGTATGTTTCAGTCTCTGCATAATCTAAAATTATTAAAGGTCGAAGAAGTAATAATTTTAATACATACTCTTTTTCTAGAGGAGGACTCCGTTAATTTGGCTTTTAATGTCTTTAACCTTTGTGGTGGTTGTAGGGTGTTCTTCCACAAATTCCAGATGTCTTCAAGGGAGGCCCTGTGCAATTTAGTGAGATAACAAAATATAAATCATGGGCATGGGTAGTTACCAGTTGAGGACTACGACCTGTCTCCAGGCCCTGTGACTCATCTGGCTTTTACCTTCTGCGTGATTGTCCCTTGGCTTTCTGTAACGTTTTGCCCCAGCCTTTCTGACTTGAAACTGCAGGCTGGGGGGATAGGCTCTCAAAACTGTATTTCCCCCCACTATGTCGCTTTTGAAAGCTGAAAGACCCACACACTGTCCTAGAAAATGGGTTGTCAAGTGAACTACCACCTTGTGCTGTTGTCTGCTTTACACCTGTGATCTGAACAGCCACTCCTTCTGCAGGTGGTGGGAGGGAGGCTGCTTTATCTCCATGGAGCTCAGCAACGGAGCTCCGCATTTATGCCCAGACCGCACACTGGGATTCCTATTAGGTCCCCCATACCAGGAGGCTGCTGCCATCTCATTTCTCCATTTGTCCAGCATTCCCAGCCTCAAAGGCACGGAAAACCTCCATTCACTTCCCTTTCTCAAGATTAATCAGGGTTTGGAACTCAATGACTATGTAAGACTGTCTTTTCCTGAACTCCTCATTTCAGCTGCTCTTTCCACAAAATTAATGGTTCCTGACCACATGTTCTGTGATTGTTGGTGTCTGAGACAAGTGAGGGGGAGATTTCCTCACTGTTTCCCAGCTCCCTGAATCTCTACTGCTTTGAAAGCTGTGCCCATTAACAGTGCTGTTTCCTGAGCATCTCCCAGAATTTCGGGGAGAAAACCCACCATGTAAAATTAAGGAAAGCATAATGACCACACTGGAAAAAATAAGTAAGTAACTGATAATCTTGGTATTGTAATTAAAAATGCTCCTCTGGAAGTTTGTCTAGAGATGATAACACCACCTTCTTTTGTTTTCAGGTGTGGCTCGATCTTTTGAAGCCTGTTATGAAACAGATTAGAAGTAAGTACTTCCTTGTTGACATTTCGTTGCTCAGTCTGAGAGTACTTGAATAAATTAGGACTCTGTCGGTTGCAATCTTTATGTTCTCAACCTTCTGCACTAAATTTTGTTGGAATTATTTTTTTGTTTCCAGCCTATCCTTAAAAGATGCACCTGTGAAGTTATGTCACATGAGCATATGAACGGGCTGACCCCACCCCATAGGAGGCTGGGGTTTAGTCAGTCACTAGAAGAGGCACTAGTGGCAATGGAGGGAACAATTTTGTAGAGAAAAAGAGGGCAGTAAAAGAAGGACTAAAGGAACATACATTGCTGACTGGTAGTAGCAGGAATCAGAATGGAAGAAAAAGAACAGGAAAACTTTATTCCTGGAAAGGAGCTAGCAGATGTATTACAATTGTATGGGACATTGCTGCAGAACCTGGGACTGTTGGAGACCAAGAGAAGGAAACAGTTGGGATATGGGAAGTTACAGTGGGTGGTGGGAAAGAACAGGAAATTGTAAATAGCCACCAGCTCTGGAAAGAGTAGAAGTGAACAGGAAAGGTTCTGGTTATTTTGTTTCTCTGTCAAATATCACCCAAGTTCTTAATTCATTGAGCTTTGCCATTGAGATTCAGTTTTTCTAGGTGCTTTTCTGGTCATATTAGTCTGAGTGTGTGCTCTGGCACCTCTCCCTCTCACAAGACAGGGACGCAATGATCCTTTTGTCACTGGTCATACTTGTAAGAGTTGGAATGAATGTGCTGTTCTTAAAACAGAAATAGTAATTTGCTAGTCAACTTAAAAAAGTGGAGTGTATTTTAGCTCTCTCCTGTTCTGAAACAAGAAGAGTAGATACACATATATTTTATTGGATCAACTGATGTAATTACTAAAAACGTACTTGGTTTTAGCAGAATAGCCCTTGACCAAGTTATTGTTCTCTTTTATTGTGTGTGAATTTTATTGGGCAGTTTCCAAATATCCTGCATACCAACAAAGGACAAGAGGTTAGCATGTCAGTATGCACTTCAGGTTACACGAATCATCCCTTGGACATCATTGTGCATATTTGGCCAGCATGTTATTGATGTTTGTTAACTTCCTGTGACATTTTCCCTAGGACCGAAGCATGTTGTTGTAAAATTTGTGGTAAAATTCTTCCCACCTGACCATGCTCAGCTGCAGGAGGAACTGACAAGGTTAGTAGCTGCATGACTATTTCTTCTTGTTAAATCTCTGATGGACAGAGGGGAGAGAACATTGAATTTGAGATGACTGGGTGAGGATTAATGACTGCCTCTTACTTTTAGCTTGGTATTATTTGTCCCAGCCTTGAATGCACCTGAAAAAATGGGCCCTAAGATTCAGCTGCAGTCTGTGCTGAGAGGTTCTGCAAAGTCCAGGAGTCTTTTGCCTCCTTGGATATGGAGTCCTGGGAGAGCTTTACTAATCCCAAGAGAGGTCAGTTTGGCAACAGAGTTCTCTGTTTGGCATGATCAAGTCATGTATTGGCACCCTGGGGTACCCCTCTGCCAAGGGACATGTGTGACTCTGCACCCTCATTTGGGGGAGAGCTGTTTTCTGTGAATTGCCAATTTGCAGCAGCATTGGACCCTGTCTGTATAGCCAACACAAGTGCCAAAGGTTTGCACAGGTGGAAGTGTGACTTTGGAAATGGAAAAATGCAAAGGAGAAGGAATAAAATGAAAAATAAGAATGTAGGGAAAGACACGTACATATGCGGACAGAGTACCTTAAATACTAATGCTTAAATGCTTTTCAGTACATTTCAAAAACTTCATTTAAGCTTTGAATTTCCCACTGTATTGGCACAAAGAGTCCTATTTTTCTGTGAGTAAATATGTGTATGAGAGACCTGTTAAGGTTCTTTGTCACTATCAGGTCCTTCCTTTATGGTCAGAAGCATTGTTTTGTCTTTTCACTCTTTTTCTGGTCTACAGTATCACTAGTTCTTAATTACATGTTTCTGTTCAGATTCAGAATTTTCACTATTAGTTTTTATTTTCAATCTTCTCACAAGACAAAGTCCTCTTTTGCAAAGAGCTCTGGTGTCCTTATGACTTGTATTATAAAGAACAAGTCCACTTCTGTGATGTTCTGTTTATCTTTGTCATGTTTTATTTTGGTAATAGAGCATTGGAATAAAAAAATATATATTGATATCTCTTGATGGCCTAGAAAGAGAAAAGTAGAAATGTAGGGTAGGAAGAAGGAGTATTTACTTGGTAAAGACTAAAGAATAAAAGAGAGAGTAAAAAGAATAAAGGGATGAATGAAAACTCAAAATGTGATGTTATTAATGAAACATTCCTGTTTCTGAATAGATATTCTGCATATCAGTTTCTTAGTATGTGAACTGTAAATTAATTTTTGGTGATCTCTCTCTGTATCTGGAGATGTGTCTGTTAATCCTAATGACTTTTTATGGTTAGATTTTAAATATGTATGCTAAGGGACTTGATATATACACAGCAATGTGTAGGATGTGAAAGCATATACACAGGGAACTGCTTCATCACTTGAAGAAGAGACTATAAGATTTTTGTACTGTGTTCCTCTACCAGGGTGAATTTTGTATGGGTAGACAGATGTCTGCAGGTTTCAAAAGGACATTATGTAGATCTGCTGTATTATTTCAGTTTGTACATATGTGGTACTTTTCCATACTCCTCAAATCAGCTTGTCCTTTTCATTTAGTGTACCTACATCTTCTCATTCAGAAACTCACTGTTCAAATGAGAGCTTTTCTCTAAACCTATAAAAATCTGGTCTTACTAAAATTATTGAGATCCTTGTATGAGTTCTCCAGAGGAGCTGCAGCCTTTGGAAGGCTTGTTAAGGTGTGTCTCACCACTTCAGGTTTCAGACCAGCTGTAGGAGAAATAAATGCCCATTGCTAGCTTTTTTGGGTTTTTTGGAGGGAAGAATTGGATACAGAGTGGAACTAAGCCATTTCAATTTCTGTTGAAGCTAAAAGAAATTTAAATTTTGAAATAATGTCTTGGACTTCTGTTGTCTCAGCATTTAAACTGGCAATGTAGAATTGCCCTGCATGGGTGAAATGGTTTGGAGGCAATGTTAGAAAGGGCTGGTACATGGACAGTGCAGATATTAGGGCCACAAAGGTATCAGAGCTAGCTAGCTAGCTAGAGTTGTTTGATCAAGATTTTGTGCCTCATTCCCAAGTGAGAGCCAAGGTGGAAGTTTAGAGTTCACTTTGTATTCTACAAGAACCAACTGAGAACTCTAAATCACTGGTTTATCTGTCATTTCTTCATGGTTAGAAGCAGCTGCATTATCTCTTGCCGAGGACTTAATAGCTGTCACATTTGCTAGCACTGTCATATCTTGTTGCTCTGGTTCCAAGGGAGGGAGGAAGAGAGAAAAAGAGAGTTATCTTGGTTTTTCAAAGCAGCCACCATGTACAGCTCTAATGGCAGTAATACAGTATCTGTTGGGGTTTATTTAGCCTCTAAACTTAGGTAATTCAGATCACTTCTGTAGATTCCAAAAAGTGAAGGGAACGTGCAGTCAAAGCCAGAGCTGGTATATTTTCCCCTCTTTCCCTCCTGCTTTGTGTAACTCTTTGTTCACTTTTGTTTTGCAGGTACCTATTTGCACTGCAAGTGAAGCAGGACCTGGCACAGGGAAGGCTAACATGTAATGATACCAGCACTGCCCTCCTAATCTCACATATAGTACAGTGTAAGTTCTCTTTTTTCTTCTTTCCAGACTGATAAACAGGATGATTGGCTGGACATGCTTTGCAGGGTTACCTGTTAGTAGCTGCTGTAGGGACAGTTTTAAGCCATATGGATAATTTATTGTACTTCTGTATAATGGTGTTCAAATACAGATAATTTACTGTTTCAGATAAAGAAGAGTTTCTGGTCTCTGGATTTGAATTTTCAAAGCATTTGATGGGCTGCCAAAGATGATTTAAAAAGTAGACTTTGCAGGCAGTGGCAGACATTGAATTCTGCTGAAATCCCATTTTATTATACTTTGCATCATATCAGCAGGGTATTCAAATTCCTGGAGATCTGTATGCTGTCTAGAGAATGTAGTAAATAAACATGCTTAGAATGCCAGACTAAATCACAGTCCTAAGAGGAAACTGATAGGGAAGAAAAGAAAACAATCGATTTTAAACCCCCCCCCCTTTTTTTTTTAATTGCAAAGTATGCATAATAACACTGTCCAGCAGAATCATACATTAATTCTGTTCATGACATCAAAGCTTCTTTTAGCTTCCACATCACTTGAAAGACAGTATATGTTTTCCCTTTCAAAACTTTATGGATACTCATCTTGAGAATAACATTAGGAAAAACCACTTAGCAGCAAGTATAATGGTTGTAATAGATGTTGTTTTGAATGATCTTTGTACAATTCAGTATTGTGTACTTCCACTGTAATGCTGTTGTATGGAAATTACAGTCAAAGGCATTTGGAAGCTCTTTGGAGGTGAACAGATAAATCTCAAGATCCTTTGTCATAGTCTGTTAGAGTGTTAGGGCGGTTTCTCATCAACTGCTGTTGGAAAGGCAGGTATTTTGTGGTACTGTTTGCTATGGTCATTATTGACCAGTGTGACTGAGTAGCAGTAAGAAGCTGTGAAATTCTGTAGTCCTCATACCATTTTAAAATTGAGTATTTTGGCAGCACAGACTTAAAAAAAATGAAATCCTTGCCTAGTGAGATTTTTGTCTCTTAGTTTTTCCCGTTACAGTGTCCAGCAATCCAGCTGTATTTCTTTTCTTGGTTAAGCTAGTTCTGACTTTCTTTCATCTCAGGCAATAAAAAAAATCTTGATCATTTGGGGAAATTGAGTCTCATTTGCTAAACTGCATTCCAGGAGGCTGAGTTTTCCTACTAAATGTCTGTGCACCAGAGAAAATTGTTGAGGAGTGGACACCCTAATGCATGTGTCTCTCTTCATTTGAGGTATTGCTTTCTGATCATATTCTCTTGAGCACTTATACTTTCTATGCATTGTTTTCCTTATTATCTCTGCTTGGATCCTATTTCATGTCTTACTTGGACCTTTTTAATTACTAAAGTTCTTCACTGAGCTGTCTTCAGCTCGGGAGTCCAAACGGTTCAGAGTGCAACTGCTAGCTTGTTTTCCTAATGCAACAGCATAAGAGGATAAAATATAGGATGTCCTTTCACCTTTACAAGGTGTCTGTGTCCCTCTGCTCCACAGTTAAACTCAAATTTAATTCCATGGATTTTCAAAATTCCTCCATTACACACCTGTGCAGGCTGGTGAGAAGCACTCATTTCCAAGGTGTGCAGAGTGGCAAATTATCACCATTGCTCTTGTGCTAATGAGATGCGTTACATTGTTGGATTATATAATTTTCTGCGGTTTGCTTGAAGTGATCATGGTGCATTTGAAATTTCTGTCCCTTTCACTTGTGACTTTGAGGTGCAGAGTGATTCTGAACTGGGATTTTAGGGCTCAAGTAGTACTCTCCTTAAGTGGTAAGCCTAGAGCAAGGTAAGCTACTTTTGTACTGAAAAACAGAATCTTTTCATTGTGTCAGAAGAGAGAGAAGAGCTTCATCATGCAGAAGTGAAACAGTGTTCACAGAATCTGAACTGCCATTTTGGGCAGAGGGAAGTTGTGCTTCATGGTGCACCTGAAGTGCTTCCCCTCCACGTCTCCTGACTGTAATCTGGCCTCTTTTTTTGCTGTTCATGATTTTCCCCCTCTCCCTTTTTTTGCATAGGAGTGTTTGCTAGAAACCTCTGCTAGAAGTTTGCAGTTGTCTTTTTTATTTGTCCGTCTTGTATCTCATGAACGTTTTTCTGTGAAAATTTTCTCTGGCAAGAGTCTATAGCTATATCTTACCTGCATGGCTGTCTTTATTTATTTCGTCCCTAGCTTATTTTTCAGTAGTAAAAAAAATATGTATTTTTCTGCAATAAAAATCAAAGTAAACAGATGATAAGAGTGATGGTGTCAAAGGGGAAAGATTGAGAATGCAGGTTAGTTATTGTATGTCTTACTAATGCTGTGCCAATGAGCAGTTTCCATGGGGAATACCTTATTCCAGGAGGCCCATATATTATGTATGCAAGCTTATGTCAATGCTATAGACTGTTACTTATCATAAAATCATAATATGACAGCAAATAGGTTTCTGCTAAATTAGCGTGTATATTACAGAATGAAATTTATATTTGAAACACTCAAAAATACCTTAAAAGCATTGTAAAAAGTGTTAGAAGTGAGAGGACACTTGGGTACTGCAAACGATGCAGTACAGTGAGTGTGTGATGTATGAAGGTGGACTGACCATGAGCTAGCGTGTGCCCAGGTGGCCAAGAAGGCCAGTGTCATCCTGGCCTCTATCAAGAATAGTGTGGCCAGCGTCAGTGTCACCAGGGCAGTGATTTTGTGTCCCCCTGTACTCCGCACTGGTGAGGCCCCACCTCAAATCCTGTGTCCAGTTTTGTGTCCCTCAGAAAGACACTGAGGTGCTGGATTGTGTCCAGAGAAGGTCAAGGAAGATGGGGAAGGTTCTGGAGCACAAGTCTTATTAGGAGCAGCTGAGGGAGCTGAGATTGTTTAGGCTGGAGAAAAGGAGGATTGGGTGGGCCTTATTGCTCTCTACAATTGCCTGAAAGGAGGGTGTAGCCAGGTGGGGGTTGGCCTCTTCTCCCAGGTAACTAGTGATAAGACAATAGGAAATGGCCTCAAGTTGTACCAGGGAAGGTTTAGATTGGATACTAGGAGAAATTTCTTCATGGAAAGAAGAAATTCAAGCATTGGAACAGGTTTCCCCAGGAAGTGGTGGAGTCACCATCACTGGAGGTATTTAAAATAAATGTAAATGTGGCACTTGGGGACATGGTTACAGGTGGACTTGGCAGTGCTGGCTTAGCAGTTGGACTCAATCATCTTAGAGGTCTTTTCCAAATGAAGCAGTTCTATGATTCCGTGGTAAGAGGAAAAGAGCTGAAATACAAAGCGTTAGACATACCAGAAATGCTAATACAGGCAGAATACAGCATGATGTAATGCACTTGCAAGGTAAGTGATGGAGAAAAACCATCAGCAGTATAAACAAGTCTTTGGTTAAATCACATGAAAAGATTTTAAAGAATAGTTACATGTGAGGCTGACAATATTTACAATATAACTTCCTCTCATTCTCAACGGAGTGCTACTAGAAAGTCATTTAAGGTGGAAAAGGAGGGTAAGAAGGGAAGTAAAAGCTTGTTGAGTATGAGGTCAGAAAGAACAAATTCAGCAGTAACTTAAAATTAGACAATTTTGATAATGGGTAATGGATTAGCAGTCAAAAAATGCTGAGAACATTTTAGAAATCATGTAGAGGTGGAGAAAGAGTCTTCTGTACTGTTGACTCTGAAAAAAGCCCTGCAGGAGGTGTGTTAAGCTCATCTGTGTACACAGACATAGGGGTTTTGAACTGCATTTTGAAGAATCCAGGCCCATGTTATTTGAGGTGTTGCAAACTTAGGTGGGTTTATGGCTTCAGTAAAGAACAGAAACTTGCCTTTTATTTGAGTCAGGATTAAAAACAGACCCTGAAGATTTGTGAGTCTGGGATGAGTAAAATTGGAAGGAGAGAGCTGTTTCTGAGATGGGGATAAACAGGACAATTTTAAAAAAGGAAATTCTCAAAGGTTCTGTAGTATTTCTACCGTTTTAAGGAATGATTGAGAACAGATGGGGTGAATGAGGGGGTGGAAATCAGAGAGTCTCAGCTTTCAGCTCTTTTCCACCTCTGACCTTCAAAGCAAAAAAATGTCATCATGTGTCTGCAGGCAGTTTGGGTCAAAAAAGCTACTGCTCTGTCATTCTTAGATGCTTTGGTTCCTCATTTTCAGTGCCTACACAAGGCTGTTGCTTTCCCTCTGCATTTAAGGTATATCTGATCCCAGTTTGCAGAAATACAGCATTTTAAATGTGCTCTAAAACCTTTCCTCTTTCTGAACATACTTAGTTTGAACAGAACTGGATTAATGGTTCATTTACATGGGCGGAACTGGGGTGAGGATGAAGCAGGTGTATCTGAGCTTGGGTCTGTCATATCCTCGGTCAACTGTGTAGCAACATGTCTGACTGCAACCTGCATTTAATTTGAGGGCACTGTATTTTAATTTCCCTGGCGTTGCCAAGGTAGCAGCCTTTGTTGCAGCGATGTTGCTATTACTCCATCAGGTTTGCAGGCAGAAGCTGCTATGCCTGTTCAGTGAAAAAACTAATAGCAAGACTCAGAGACATTCCAAGAATAGCAGGCAACAAGATAGTAATTTGGCACCCACAGATAGTTTGCCTGCCCCTCACCCTCACACCTGCCATAAAAAGGAAATTTCACTGAATGGGCTGCAAAATGGAAGGTGGGTGTGCCATACTGTTGCACACACAGTGTTGAATAACTGCAACAGATGGAAGCAGCTTTGAGGAGGAGGAAGACAGAATGTGTCTCATACTGCTGCAGAATTAGAGGAAGACAAATGTTTCATAATCCCATGAGGTGGATTACAAGCCTGTGTTCGAACAAGCAAACAGAACCATCTTCCTGACTTTCTCTCAGAGGTTACTGTGTGGGACATGGGTCTGGAGAGGAAGCTGGTGTTTGGCTGCTCCATGGAAAGGCAGCTGAGCACCATGAGAGAGTGTGAGAGAGATGGATGAGTTCTGCTCAGTTAGTGCTGCCCTCTGTGTTACCCCTGCCCTTATCCCCCACACAAGTAAAGGTAGCCCTGATGGCTTCATCTCTTCAGTTGACATCCAACAACTTACTTGGTTGTGGTAGATGGGAGAAATCCTTGGGCTTCTTCTCTCATGTTGAATACTAACACAGAAGAGAAGAGAGTAATGTGTGGAAGATAATGTAGTGGGAATCTGAATCATAAAACCATGACACAGGTTGCAAGGAACTACGTTTGCTTCTCTGCCCTCTTCCCAACTGTCCTGGTCTTTTGGATTGACCAGATTATTTAGATGCAATAAAATGTTTTAATAGACTTCTCTTAATATTCTCCACAGCTGAGATTGGGGATTTTGATGAAACCATAGATCGTGAACACTTAGCGAAGAACAAGTATATACCTCATCAAGAAGCACTAGAAGACAAAATCATGGAATTTCACCGTAACCACATGTAAGACTTTTTTGGTTTTATTATTGGCCTTCTTTTTCTGCAGAGTTGTTCTAACTGTAAGTATATGCTAGATCTGAAGTACAAAAGAGGTCTGGACCTCTGAGTTTCTCAAACATTGCTTCTCAGAAACTGTTAAAGTCTATGAACTTTCTGAAAGTTACTCTTGCCTTTTTCCCATCGTCATAACAAGATGTTCAAAGCGCAATTGATTCGATATTCATTCAAGCATGCTGTTATTTTACAGTCTATTTCATACAAAATGCTTCACTGCTGATTTTGTGCATGCAGGTATGATTGCAAATCACGACTGATCAGTCAGGCACTTCTGACAGTAGTCTTTTGTTTTCAAGGACACAATGTTGCCTTTCAACCTTTCTGTGCTGTATTTTGAGATAGGTTGAAGAAGGGGTTTAGTGATAGTTTTAGGTAAAGCACAGAGTACTTGCAGAATTAGGGATTTGGGGGAGCAGAATTCAAGATGATAATGCAAATTGTATCCTAATGTCTGGAGGAAAGACCTGTACTAGGAAGAATATGAACAGAAGTACCAATAAGGCACAGAAAAGTATTTTTTAGCTGTTGAGAACACTTCAAGATGTGAACAGTTTCATTTTTGAGCTAGGTTGAATAATAGGTGAGTGGTAGTGATTTCTGCGGCAGTAATAATCAAAGCTTTGCGTAATTTCATCACAATTAATGTGGTGCTTATAGCTTCCCAAGATTTATGGTAAGGTTTTAATGCCTCCTGTTTTACTTCATTGTGGTATTACATTCCCTTTTACAATGAATAGCATCATTGCATGCTTCCAGTCATGATTTTTTTTTAGGAATATGGCATGTTTTCCAGTGGAAAAAACAAAGGGAGGTAGTAAATTCTGTTAGAGCTAATGGTTTGAAATCTAGCTGTATCAAGTGTCTCAGAACTGGAGCAGTCAAAATTTGTAATAGACTGTAAAATCTGTGTGTTCTTTGATATTTGTTTAGAGTAAGTTGTTGTTCTAGCTGGTACAAGTCTGGGGACGTAGCAAAAAACCATACAGATACTATACCTCTGACAGTTTTCAGTCTCTTTGATCAAATGTCTCTTTGTTCTCTGGAGGACCTCTTGATCTCTATTAAAAGGTGCGACAAGCTTGTGAGTGTTCTCTGTTTTCTTTCTCAAGGGGACAGACACCAGCAGAGTCTGATTTCCAGCTTTTGGAGATTGCCCGTCGGCTGGAGATGTACGGGATACGCTTGCATCCAGCCAAGGACAGGGAGGGGACAAAAATCAACCTGGCTGTTGCCAACACAGGCATTCTGGTGTTTCAGGTTAGAGCTGCTCGGGACGTGATTCTGTACTTCATAAAGCAGAGAGATTTCTGACAGCAGTAAGAATGCAGGAACTCAGCCATGTACGTCTACAAGTATTCAGTTGGGAAAAGGCAGGAACTTCCAAAATTTTTTCTAGGAATGATCTTAAACCTGTTGTAGCTGCATTAGGTCCTGCATTAGGTAGGGACTCCTACCTTATGTGAATATGCAGTGTAGAGCCCCATCTGCATCCACAATGTGCTGTTCAAGATGCAAACTGGGCCGTGGCTCACAGTTTGCAGGTTGGTTATGCTGGCTTCTCCTACATGTAGGAGCAGGTAGGTCTTGCAGGCATAGTGCGTATTAAATGGGTGAGAAGCAGAGACAAGTAAAACAACAGACATCTGGAATCCATGCAGAAGGATGAAGGCAGTAAATATAAGCTCTCTGTAGTGTTACTTTGTTAGAATTCTTACAATTTTCTTGACCAGCCTTGGCCATTGTACCTTTGCTAAATCCATGAATCTTACTTCCTTCCCTTAAAGATCCGAAGTGTTTTCCTTCTGTTTTTTTCCTGTCCTTTCCTACCCCAGTCAGTCTAGTAAATATTCATGAAGCATCGTTAGTAAATTTATCAAATTCTCATTCTGCTGTTCCCCTTAGATAAATAATAAATTGGGCTTTTACAATTGTGAAGCTACAGGTAGTCAGCTGGTGTCAACTGCTTTCACTTTAGATGCTTACCTCACTCTGTGTTAAAAACAGTCAGTAAGCTGTTCTTCAAAATATCCCTTTTTACAATTGTCTAAAAAGACTATTAATTTTAACATTTTGACTATAATCAAAATACTAGTATTTCCAGCCTTACAAAGTACTTTGAGTCCTTTCATAAAGAAAAGTAACAGCAACAAACAAGTCCAGAAATGTCTGACCCAAATGCTGTGAGATCAGAGTTTAAAATACCCAACCAACCAAAAAGAGGCAGCAAATTAAAAAGATCCCTGATCTTTTTAAGTGAGGTAGTAGTAGAACCCCAAAACTGAAGCATAGGTTGAAGCATGAGAACACTAGGATGTTGTTAGAAACGCACGTAACTCAAGCAATTGTATGTTCGGGCCCTTCCCTGAGAGAGGTATCTTTTCAGCTTTTTACCGGCTAGCGCTCGTAGTTCAATGCCTTAGAAAGCCTCGAGCAACCTAGAGAGGTAGCACGGGCAATCCAGCATTTCAGTAGCTCTAAAATCGGTACCTGTATCAGCTGCAAAGCTGATACCACCAGCAGAAGCAAAGAGGGAGAAATATAGCTCTCTGCTCGCCTAATTTCCCGCAGTTAGATGCTTTCAAAAAGAAACAGGCGACAAGAGACGCTCGCAGAAAGAGTTGCAAAGCCACAGAGAATGGGCCCCGTCTTGTGCCCTTCTTTTATTGGGAGAAGGGGAAAGGGGCGGACTGGGGGCGGACCCGGGGTGAGCGGCCAATCAGACACTGCTGAAGAGTCTGAGTTACATTTGGCTTTGCCTTGCTTGGAACAAAGGAGCTCAGAGCACATGGCAGAGGCAAGTGTCTTGGGGAGGGGAGGGGAGGGGAAGCTCAGAACAGGCAGCAACACTTCCCCTGCTCCCCCACAGCATTTTCATCAGCTGAATTAATGAATTGCCAAGACTTATAAATTAAGACTGTCTTCAAGGTGGAAGTATCTATCCACAGAAAGCAGCATGGACCTCAGAGTCCCAGCAGACAGCTGGGAACCTTCCGTAAAGTGTAGCTGCAGGTTGATGGCCTGAGGGTTGATTTGTCAAGGTCTGAAGTCATCTCTTCTTGACCTAATGTGTTTGGGACTTCCAAAACAGTTTTGTTTTGTTTTCAAAGTTTCTGAAAAGCTTGGAAATTTTACTGGGTCAAGCTCCAAGACTGAATACTGAAAAGGAAGTCGGGCCCTGACCTGCTGGAGTCTGCCCAGCAATTGGCGTCTGTCACTGGGCTTAGGGTGTCCTTCAACCACTTTATAGGTCAAGGGCTAAGTTCTTACTTTTATTTTGGTTATAACTGATAGAAATTGAAATATGAGGATCTCCTTAGAATGACCCCAATGAAAGTAAAGGTTCACTCACAAACGGCATAAGCTGTAGTCAGACTTATTTTAAAGTCTGCCATTTATTTAGAAATCAGTGTCAGTGCTGCTGATTATTTTAAGTAGATTAATTATGTGATTCTAAGACAGCTGGCTGACTTAGCAGAGATCATTACACTGTCATTACTCCTACATCTGTCTGGTGATGGCACCCAAATCAATGTGGTTTTCTGCATTTAGCAATCCTGTAGTAGTTCTCTGAAACTTCTGTGCTGTGCTCTAGGAATACTTGTATTGAAGTCTTCATTGAACAAACTGCTGTAAGCAATATTTTAAAATAACACCCCCATTACCTGCTGACATAGATTAAGAATGAAACTTCTGAAGGGTAGGGGCTAATGATGTAGTGGCAGGGAGTTGGAATATTATGAAAATAATTTCCTTCTTGCTGCTTGCTTATGGTATTGGTTGCTTTTTCCCAGAAAACCATTTTGTGGCTCTTCAGAGACAAATAATTTGTTTAGATTGCTTTTGCTTCTGGTACTCCCTATGAAAGGTCAAAACACACACAGTATTTTGTACTTCCAATACAAAACTTGTAGTTTTCCACAGTTAAGCAATATTTAAAGGGATATTTGTTTTGCGCTGCAGACACACAAAGAGGGAGGAAATCTACTTCATCAAAGTGAGGTGACATGTCTGCATTCTTTGTCACTGGTGGAAATAGAGTGAGGCACCGTTGGAAGGTGATTTAGTCCACAGAAAATCTTGAATCTGCATAGTGGCACAAGATAGCAGAATCTGGTGCACTCTGTCTTGTGATACTGGGTTGGATATTTTCACTGTAACTCACTATACCTAGTCCTGTATTGCAAGAGTTTAACCATAAGTGCCTGCCTTCAGTCATAGCACCAGATGTTTATGGTTTGCATTACCAGAGGAAGAATTATAAGAAGTACCATCATTTCAAGTTAAGTGAACAGATGATTAATTTATGACAAGCTTTCTTTAGTGGTTTAGATTTTTCCATTCAGATCTGAAATTATTAAACCCAGCTGGCTTTGTTCTCTGTAGGGTCACACCAAGATCAATGCCTTCAACTGGGCTAAGGTTCGAAAGCTGAGCTTCAAGAGGAAACGTTTTCTTATCAAACTACGGCCTGATGTGAATGTAAGTCCTTGTTAGGAATTGATGAAGTTGACAAAAGGTTATTTGGTAAATTTCTACTCACAGATTGCACGTGGTTTTTATCACCTCATGAATACTTCAATTGCTTATGTTCACTGTTGGTACTGTGCACATCAACCTGGCATCTCTGGTGAGCAGTCCTAGCAAAGGACATGTAAACTGAATCAATCATAATAGAATGTCCCAGAGTCATCTTCTGGTTGTGACTTTGGTACTCTATCAATTCTTAAGGTATAGCATGTAAACAACTTCTTCTCATTAACATTCAAACCACTGCTTTATCTCTGTCATATTTGTCAGTGAAAGGAAGTTTGAGCAATAGCTTTGATACTGACAGGCAGACTGGTGATGTCTCAAAGTTGGAAGGATAGGGCCTGTTAAGCCTGAAAGCCAGTAAGTTGGGAAGAAGCTTTTTTTTTAGCGTAGCGCCTGATTTGTCAATGCATTTCTCTAATCTATGTTGCTTACCAGCTTACGTTGCAAATGCTATCCCAATTTTCAGAGTTCATTCCAGGACACCCTGGAATTCCTTATGGCCAGTCGAGATTTTTGCAAGTCTTTCTGGAAGATCTGTGTGGAGCATCATGCCTTTTTCAGGCTTTTTGAGGAACCTAAACCAAAGCCTAAACCTGTTCTTTTTTCTAGAGGTTCTTCATTTAGGTTCAGGTAAGACATGCATTTTTTCTACCTTTGTTGCCTCTCCATTTCAAAATCACATCCATAATGGTCTAGGATTAAACCTGTTATTTTCAGCTCACCTTCTTTACATTGTAGTTTGCTCCTTTATATTTTCCATTCCATCTTCTCAGCCAAAACACTGCAAAGAACACTGTAGGGAAAAACCCTGCATTAATTTTGTACTAGCTGTTGCAAAGTAGCTTTTTGGAGGTAAGGTATAAAGTATATAGGGTCCAGATGGTTTTGCGTAAGAAAATTCACCTGTGTCCTAAGCAACACTAGCTAGTAATTTTTTGGGACTCTTTGAATCCTCTGCTCCTAGGATGGGGTCTTTCCTATGTATCAGAGTAGAGATTTGTATTTTTGTTGTATGTCCCTGTGGTAAAACCCATCTCTATGCAGTTAAAAGCAACAAATTGTCTTTATGCTGAGACATTTATGCTTGCAAAGGATTTATGGGAGATGACCACCTCTGCTAAGACCAGCTCTATCTGCAGTATTCTTAGAACTGTAGGAAAGCTTTTAATAATTGGGTTACTGTGTTGGGTGTTTTTTTTCCTTACACTGGCAGAAGCATCATTGTAGATATTGCATTGTGTATGCCAGGGGGAAATCCTTTTATTCATACAGTTTATTTTGTTTGTGAAGCTGATACAAGCTGTACAGCCATAAATGCTCTTTGCTGAAATGAATGATGCACTCTAGATGCCTTGTGCAAGAACACAGTGTATATATAGCCATTCTACCTCTCTTCCCACTTAGTTTGCTGCCTGCAAAGTAAATTAATTAAGATGGAAGGACCTATTTTGGGTAAACAAGATATATAACTTGTTACGTTTCTGCCTCAGTATATAGAAAACTGTAGGTGCATTCAACTTCCCTCAGGCTTTGGAAAGCAGGTTTTAGCCACATCCTCTACTCACTGTGAACTGTTACTACATTCAGGAACTTCTTCAGGCCCTGAAAGCCTCTAATGAATTGGAAGAATTTGGCTCTCACTTGATCATTCTTGAGGTGTGGGTTTCCTGTGCTGCTCTCAGTTTGCTTTGGAGTTTATAGCTTTGCACAGTAGACAACGCTGGGCATTCTCACTGCTTCACTCACACCCTGTAGCAGAAGGGGAGAAAGGGATTTCCAGCCTAAATCTCTGCAGAAAAGGTGTGTTTTATAGTAGCAACTAAGTCATGAAGTGCATGTCAGGAGGTTTCATCTTGGTTCCAGGGTTTACTGATATCAGATAAAGCTGGCATTTGACTAAAAAGGATTCAAGAATATATTAATTAATGAGAGGAAAGCTTAACCCCTGCTTCACTTTCCATTGTAGTGACTTCCCAGTAATGTAGGACCCTATAGGGCCCACACAACTGAATTTAAGCAGTTCTGAAATGGCATCAAAAAGTAGCTCCATAGCAAAAAAAATGAGGCAAGTAACATGCAAAATGGTAAAAATCTTTGTGTATCTGACCATGTCCCCTTCTGTATGATCTTAACATGGATTTCTGCTGATAGTGACAAATACTTTTCTGGTTGCTGTGGCTTTATATGCAAACCAAAAAACATGTTTATGATGGCCAGGTGGTATATTGTATTAAATACTTTAACTCTGGTTTTCTTCCAGTGGTCGGACTCAGAAGCAAGTTCTTGACTATGTTAAGGAAGGAGGGCACAAAAAAGTGCAGTTTGAAAGGTGAGAGGAAATAAATTAATTATCCAAATATGTTATAATCTAAGAAAAGTCATGATTTCCAGTTAGTTATATTCTGTGATCTTGGTATCAGTCCAAGGAAAAAATTCCTTCTCTGCTGGTTTGACAGCTTATCATGTGTAATATCCCCATGGTCCTGAATGTTTTGGCAGAAGTTTCATAACTTATAGTTCACTAGAAATCAGTAGTCTTCAATCGTTTTTTCAGCAATGAGCGTCCTACTATCACAGGTAACTTTCTCCCAATTTGATTTGCACCCTCTTTGCTGGGATTTGGTTAATGTATGTGAACAGACATACTCAGCTCAAAATAAAACTGAAAGTAAGAAAAAGTACAGCCCAGCTCAAGGGAGAGGTCTCCAGGGAAACTGAAACTCTTCCAGCTTGCTAGAGCCAATTCTGTCTGAACTCATTATGCTCATGGTGAGCTCAAAGTGATGGCCAAAATGCCACAAAGACCATGACAACAGTCCATTGCTTAAGGTTCATGCTTACCCGATAGACCATTTTGCTTCAGTGCTTCTCCCTATTCTTACAGTGGTAGGCTTGCAACACATAACACATTTAAATTTTACAGAAAGGAGGAATGTTATTCTGTTTTGGAGCAAACTTTTATGAAAGCTGTTATTCAAAGGTTTTGTTTTAAAAGAGGCATGTCTCTTGATTCCTGTTTGTAGAAAAAAAACCCTGAAATAGCTCTTTACGTGATTTTCCTTTTATCTCCAGGAAACACAGCAAGATTCATTCCATCAGGAGTCTGACTGCACAGCCTTCAGAACAGCATACAGAGGTGCCAAAACAAGTCAGTGATGTTGATGAAACCCTGGAAATGAAATCCTTTTAAGCATTTCTTGTTAGATTACCCTCCACTGATTGCTGTTTTGAAACCCTAGGAGCATAGTTTTCTGCTCATTTACCATTTAACTGGGAGCTAAGGAGCCCTGGGTGTTATAAGCTTTAGGTTCTGCAGAGTCAAACAGCATTGCTTACAGACAACCAGACAAATATAAATGGTGAGCTTGTCTGAGCTGTACTAATGACCATCTGAAAAATTGCAACCCTCAGTGTTGCTGCCAGGGTCCTAGGTTGTAGCTGGCTATTGCATTTGGGGGAAGTGTAATTACTTTTCTTCGCTGGGAGGTCTTGGATGCCCATTTTAAGGTGTTAGGTTAGTATTAACAAGGGAGGAGAACAGTTAATTCCTCACAAAAATTGCAGCTCTGGCCTTCTAAGCCAGTATCTCTGGTAGATACCAAATGTATTTATCTTATGTTGATAGCTGCTATGTGTTAGGAGTTCACAAGTCCAAAAGCCCAACAGTCTGCAGCAGCTGCTAGTTCCCAGGTCCAGCTGGTAGTAAGGCTGACCATGTATTCACTATAGGCACCCACATGAATACACACATACAGTGCATGTACACACAGCCACACATGTAAACACAGAAAACAGCACTCCCACGAGCACAGACAGTGCCAGTGGCCTCACCCTCTTCCACTCTTTGGCTCTGGTCTCTCCAGTTGCTGGCATCCCAAACACACCAAACATATGGGCTGATGGCTCTCCTGGGACAGCCTTCAGAGGAGACAGATGAGGAAGCTGCATTTTCCTGACTCGGTTGTTGTGGTTTCTCCACCTGCCAGTGTTCCTCTGTGCTAATCTGTGTCTGTGGCGGTGAACCTTTGATCACGTAACTTTGTGTTAGGTAGAGCTTAAATGTCAGGAGCAAGCTACTAGGTTAATGCATTTAAGAATGCTACCTGAACCATCACCTTCCATGCCTCACTTCCTTTTGATATTCACAGGCTCTCTCCTTTCTGCAAATTCAGGAACTTCAGAGAAATTCGTTGTAGATGGGGCCCATTTCAAATAGCCTGTAGCATTTTAATGTTGCTAAGACAAGCTCAGGTAGATGGAGCATGGCTTCTGGGCAGAAAAGCCAGTCTAAGAACTGGTGGCAGGTGTGCTCCAGCAAGTGAATGTGGGGTGCTCAAAAGCCCACACATGACTTTTCTCCTGTATCTAAGTAGGCTGTGCAGAATTTGTCTTATGTTTTTGTCTTTTCCTCCAACTTCTCAGAGTAGTGTGAACAGGTTGATGTTCTTAGAGTGTTAATGGCTGCCTTAGAGCATGGTAACACCTCAAATACCCCTTATTTCATTATCACTGCATTATGTCTGCCTTCTCTTTCCTTGTTTAGCCTATGTATTTTTTTTCTGTTCTTCAAGATCAGAAACCTCTTTTTTAAATTCTAATTATTTGAGGCTTGGGTTACCTCTTCTGTTTTCAAGAGATTCCTATGTTGCTGCAGATGCAGTGCAAAATTCTTGTGTGTAATTACACGTAGCCTTTTCCCTCTGGCTCCCGTCCCTCCCAAACCTCTCTCCTCCCACCCTCCCTCCCCTTTTGTCTTTTCCTTTGTGTCCCCCTTGCCTTCCCTCTATTATCATTCCAGAGTGCTAGAGCTTATGGAGACAACAATGATGCTGCAGCAGTACAGAGCTGCCGGCAAGGAAAGGAGTTGAAAGCTTCAACAGAAGACACTGGACAGCACAAGAGCCCTTCCTTGAAGAAGAGTCCAAAGGAAGGCAGAAAGGTGGATGGAGCAGTGGTCTCAACAGTGGAGGAAGAAGAGGAGCCTGCTAAGGATAGGATGCAGCAGAACAGACCTCAATCACAGCAGCCAAGCACAGGTCCAGCTTCCAGGGCTGCTCATGGCAGCAGCACCTCCATTCCTTTCATTGACTGCAGTGATGTAGATAGCGAGTATGATCTCCTCAGAGGACAAATAACCCGGTCATATTCCCAAACAAATGACAATTATGAGGGTGATTTGACCAGTGGTGCCTATATTCACTACAGAGATGAAAATCGCAATAGAACTAGATATAGGGATTCCTCAGCTTCTCTAAAGTCTTCCCAGTATCTCTCTGAAGAGTACCTTGATGATAACACAGCTAATCTCTCCTTCTACACTGGGGGAAGCCCCAGGATGCCAAGGCATAGCTCTCTGGTTGACGAAATGTTTAGAGGCCCGGGGAGCCGTAGTCCGCTGGCCACTCCATTGCCTCCCAGTAGCAAAGAGTCAAGCCCTAACATGAGCCTGAGTAGAACTGGCTCTCAGGGTTATGTCTCAGAAAATGGGCACGACTGCAGGGTGAGGACCGGGGAGGAGGACAGCCATGAGTATTGCCGATATTCTCCAGGTTCTCAACGGCCTCGTGCACAGAAAACCCCAAATCTCTGCAATAAGTCAGTTACAGATCCATTTATCCTAAGCCAGATATCCTCAAGCCCTGGGCAGGAGTATAGATCAGAGAGATACTGCAAAGGAGGTGGGGTGGCTAAGATGTCCTCTCCAGGAGGCAAAATGATGGCCAATGGTATGCCAGTGGGGGCACAGTCAAAGCAAAGCCCAGTCATGCAGTCTCTGCGTGCCAGTGGCATGATGGATCACATGGGTGCAATCCAGATGATGGAGGGCTCCACCAGCAGTGGGACGGAATCCAGTGATTCTGACTCAGAAGTCATTAACCCCTTCACTCACCCCCTGGTGTTTGGAAACCCTGTTGTGCTGAGCTCGTCTCCCATGCCTAGAAATAAGTATTCCTTTGGAAGCCTTCAGCTTGATGAGGAGGTAGAGGAGGATGTTTCTGTTGGCCTCAGTGATGAAGATGGTGTGCAGGTCTTCAGCTGCTAGGGACCAGGGTGTATGAGACCAGGGGATACTGTGATTGCTCACTGGAGTGGTTGCATCTCCTGGGGCTCATGATGAGTGGCTGGTAATTATTTCAGTGCATGGGCTATTTCAGACATTATTGTCGTACAGACCAGCCAGAGGGAAAGGATGCTAGAACACAATAATAAGTCTCAGTGATGCTTAACAGTTTGCGTCTCCTCTGAAAGGCAGGAGGAGAGGAAAATTATTACTGATTTAGATACCTCTTTATACAGTCACTCATTCTTTGTATGAAGTCATGTTTTAGGTATGCGTTGTAGCTTCTTTGATATTTGACTAGTTATTTTGACAAAACAAACAATCAAATCAAGTAGGTACATTGTGCTCTTTTGTATGTCTATTACAATCCTTTTTCTCTCCCATATAAGGAGAGCAACTTATGAGTGCCTCAACAGAGTTAGGAGAAAAAAAAACAAACTTGCGGCCAAATGCAGGCAGCTTGATGTTCAAGACCAAGACTTGTTGAAATCTTGAAATATGCTGGAAAATTTTTTCACAGCAAGAATGTCTGGTCTACTCATCTTCGTAACTCATTTTATAATAATCTGATGAACTGAGGGTACAAATCAGGCATGTGTAAGATAACGGTATTGTCAGGAAAAATGACAGTATTGTCTTTTTCTTCAGTGAGTTCAACAGGCTGATTTGGTGATGGAGGTTTTGAAACTCCAAACTCTTCTTTGGGCAAGAAAGAGAACAGGATGAAAGATACAATTCAAGTGAAAAAAACTTTGATCAAAACAGTTCTAATGAAGAGTGGTATGAGTATTACTTGCAAGGCAATCCCTTCTATCCTTTATCAGTTTAATATAGAGATATATTGCAAGAAATTTTTTAATCACTTATACTTCCAGTGAAATTATTATAGAGACATCAAAGTTCTGTGGTCAGTGGTTTGAAGATGGTGGTTGTTTAATTTTATTTTTTGCTTTGATCACAAAAGATCTTTTATCTGTGCAGGATCCAATTACTCTGTCGTAGGCTACTTTTTTAGTAGTGCCACCTCAGAAATTTTTCATCCACAAGAGAATGATAGGAGTAACTGTGTTCCAGGCTGATTGTCTTCTGTTCTGTCCACAGAGTGGATATGGGCAAAAGGACAAAGAGACTAATTCTGTGTATGCTTCCTTTTCACAAGCTAAAAGTATTGAGAATTAAGGTATCCTGATAAAATCTGATTTTAGTTTCTCCAAGTTAATTAAGAAAATCTAGATGAAAGGTCCTCTGCGTGGAACGTGTCCTATAGTTATTAGATCTGGGAGACAAGATGTGCTCTTTATGGTTGGCCTTATTTTTAACTTTTATATATTTTTCTTGTGGAAGAATGGAAATAAATCCCAGAATTGTAAGTGATGAACGACAGTATTGATTGAACTTCAGGTCACTTCCAGTGATCTGCACCATGCACTACATGCATGTAGCAATGATGAATCCATTCACATAAGTACTGATGAAAAAGCGACAGGACTTTGTAAATTTAGACAATATAAAATTTTCAAGATTGTTTTTACAAAAATTATAAAATAAGAAGTCTTTTTAATTTTTCTAATGCCTTGGTCTATGCACACTTTAACAGAGTTAATCGGAGTGAAGGATATTTAAAAATATACCTAGTTAGGCATGTGTTGTTATATACTTTACTGTTTTGCAAGTAAAATATATCTTTGTGTAAATATAAGTATTAACTCTCTCATCTCCTTTAGTGTGTTGGTTTTCTTAGAGATTAGATACCTCATTCTTGACCAGGAATGATTTAAAGCATCTCTTTAGATACCGATATTCTGGGGACAGGGAATACTCGCATTTATTCCTGTTGTTAAAAGCATGACTCTACAAATGGCAAGACTGATAATTAGGGAAAAGCTTGCTTGTATATGATTCTAAAAGAGGGTGGTTTGTGTTTTGGACTTAGAATAGCTGTAAAATAATTGCCTTGAAGTTCACACTATATGAGATGAAATATAAGTAGTTGAAGCTGGCATCAGCAGATAGTGTGAGCATGGGGAAGTGGGTGCATGACTCTTCTTTTGATTTATTTTTTATTGCCTGTGCAGTAAAAGTACCAGTAAGTATAAAGTAAAGTAATAGCAATTTGAACAGATTAATTAATTGCTTCATTAGCCAGTAAAATTAGAGTACAAGTAACAGATTTGTAGCAAAAGAAGGATTTTCAGTCATTTCTGCTACTTAAGAAAAGTGAATAGATTTCACATTCTTTGGATTTAAGTGAATATAAAATTTTATAAGTAGCATTTACTATTTTGCATCCTTTCAGATACTGTATCCAGGCCTGTTTCTTCTCTTGTATGCCTACAAATATATCGAATTTATAACTTTTTAAGAACAGACCTACTGGGTAACTGGATTTAATCTAGTTGCTAATAAAGTATCTCAACAGCTTTTCTTTTCCCACTTCAATATTATCCTCAAAAATGCAGTATGAGGATTTTTCTCTGTTTTCTGTCATCTGGCATTTTTTCAGCTTTGAATGTTTAAGTAGTTGTTGTTTTAACACTTGGAATTCTTCCAGTTAGAAGAAGTAAAGTTTATAAATTACATAGGAAATAATTTCATTTAGGATTAATTACTTCTGCATCATTGTAATGCCAGTGATGCTCCATTTAATATCAATAGACAAGCTTTTAATTAAAAGCAGTCTGTGGGCCAAATTCCTCCACCAGACATGTGGTTCATATCTGAGCCCTTGCCAAGAATGGTGAAGTGAGAAAGGAGTTTTAATCTGACATTTTCATACAGGATCAGGTCCCTTAGAAGTCATCTGGGAATTTGTTTCTGTGGGGCAGTCGGAAAGACCTTGCAGAAAAGAACAGAAACCTTTAGGGCAAGACTGCAAATGAGATGAGATGGAGGAATTCTTGTCCTGGTTCCCAAACTGCTCATGGTAAGAGGAACTTGTCAGTTCTAGTTAGTTCTTGCAAGCATTTATTAATCTGAATACACTGGACAACAACAGTGATCTAATCTTATCTTTGTCTCAAGTATAGCAGGTGATTACAGACAGGGTAACTAACAGACTCTCCCACCAATTCCAGTAGATTTTGGGATGTGGCTGATAGTACTTCTGATTCACCGTTCTGAAATTTTTATTGTTAATAATGAACTTTCAGTCCCATACTCATCAAGTGCCCAGATATCCTTAGGCAGTTGCTACAAATGAGGCAGCTGAATCCCAGCGAGATTGAGCAGCTATGTCTAGTCTGAACTGTGTAGTCCTGAATCATCCATCTCCTGTCTTTGCAGAGGATGTGGAGGAAGCCTCTTGTTGGATTGATGAGTCAACGCTGCCCATGTAGTTGGATAAATAATGGAGATGAGTTGCAAAAGCAGTTAGGGGTTTGTCCATAATAATGTGCAGATGTAGGTAACCTCTGGATAAAAGGCCCTCTGGTTCATTCTTTGCTATTCCAACTGCTTGACCACATTCAGCCATCCTCTACAATGGCAGTAGAAAGGTCATGTCAGACAATATTAAGTTTTTGCCTACTCAGCAGCAGCTCAAACTTGTGATGTCCTCTTGGGATCTTCTGGAATTCCTTTTTTTCATGGCAACCTTTCCTAGAATCTAGTTTTCCTCAGTGACCCAGGATATTAGATTTGTCAATAAATAGATGAAGGAAAGATGGAGAGTGGCAAGTTGTTGTAGGAGCCAAGACCTACATAGGATATTGCAGGTAGGGAGCTTTGAATAATCGATATCTGAACGGCCTAGACTGCACTGTTTTCAGTCCATATCCCCTAGCAAATGTACTCCTTGTGCATGACAAGAGAGAAGTGTTCTCTGAAGATGATTTACACCAAGTGCTGCCATTTCATCCATGGCTCAGAGCCTGCCTAACAGGCTATTCCCACTAACCATTGCAGGGCATGCTAAGTGCAAGTTATATCAAAGAAAAACTGGAAGAGAAATTCCCATAGGTGGAAAACGTCAACATGTAACTGAAAGTTTTTAGGTTTGCTGTATTTGCATTTACTTTATGTAGGCTATACAGAGCTGAGTTATAGGCAAATGAGCATAATGAAAGAGTTGCATGTCAATAGTTTGAAAAATCCTTTCAGTCTATTAGTTTTCTTCAAGATTAAAGGGCATGCAAAACTAGAAAGAATTTTCTCCGCAGGGCAGCATTGGTAATGCTGAATGTAATCAGTAGAATCCAGTAAAGAGTGAAAAAACAATGGTTTGTGAATTAGTTCACTAAATGGGGCTAGTATTACTAGACCAGACTGCTTCAGGACCTGTATTTTCTCCCCTGAATATTTGTAGGACAGGTTTTTGTTTGCAGTGAGGCTTTTATTAGTTGAAGCAGCTCTGTTCATTCTGAAGTAGGAGCATTGATGCCAGAAGTTCTTGTTCTGACCTCTCTGTCTGTACATGCAGGTACTTGGTAGTGACCAGAGAAAGTCAAATACAAAATGGGTGAGAGATCGAAAAGCTGTTTATAGGCCCTCTTTTTCTTCACTAAGAAGCAGAGAGGTTTTAAATTCTGTCTTCTTCAGTCCCACAGTAAACACACAAACATAGAGTCTCTGTAATCACTAGAAGTTTCTTCTGGGGAGCTCCAGGTCAGGAAGACAAGGAAACGAGAAGAACAGAAAACATCTTAAGCACACAAAAAATATCTAGCCCTATTTATTTACAGTTCCCTTTGGCATAGTATGTTTTCCACTCTTTTTCTGAGAGTTTAAATTCCCAGTAGTTTTATAGGATACTCAAAGAGCAAGAATTACGTTGATCAGTTGAACTGATGAAGCAGACCCAATTTTGAATTTTGGTAAAACCAGTGATTCAGATCTCATTAGTATGATCTGTATGCAATTAGCATGAACAGTGGCTATTTCTGGAACAGTTTAACAGGAAAAAAAAAGATGCCTGACCTATAAATTCTGTCAAATTCCGTGTTTGTTTAACTAATCTCATTTATCTTAATGAGTCGTTAGACTGCTGTCAGAGGCGACTTTAGAATGAGATTTTAATTGCTGCATTTTAACTTCTAATGATGAAAAACAAATTAGCAATCCAAGTTTTTCCTGACTTCCACACGTTTGAGGAAGTTGGGTGTTGCAGCCTTGTGCACAGAAACGTGGATCACTGGAGAATCCTTGTCATTCAGCAGCATGGTTGTCACCAGCTGGAAAGAGCAGTGAATGTGAAGGAAAGAGGTTCTCTGTTCAAGCATGTAATAAGGTGAAGTAAGCCAAAATCCCTTTTAGTCTTCCAATAATGCTTCTCTCTCTATCTCTGAATAGTTTCTTAAGGCAGCTTCTGTGTACTTCAGCTCATCTCTTCCTTCTTTGTTTAGGGGATCGGTCCTCTTCCCCATAAAAAATAAGAGAAACCCTAAATACATGAGGGAAATTGAATCTTCTGGGACAATTTTTAATACGTAGGCCTTTCTTTTGTTAGCTGCTGTCAGACACAAGTGGTAGAAGAGTCATTTTCTCAGAAATCCAGCTGCTTGTTGGTGTCTCCTACTTGATGATGATGGTTGTGGGTCTTCTGATGGTAAGTGGCAGATGCACAGTGTTAACGTCGTGAGGACCCAAAGCTTAGACTGGTGTGTAACTTTTCTCAAATGTGAGTAGCAGCAGACTCTGGTTTCAGTCAAGCTACATTAGGAAAAATTTTGCCCGTACTGTCAGGTTCTGGAAAGGAAGGAAATTTAAATCCTAGGAAACTGACATTAGCAAAATCTTTCCTCTTCTGTTTCAGTAGTTTCTATAGTTACTGAAATACGCCTAGACAAAGGCACATATCTTAGTTACTTATTTGTAAGGGAAATGATTGTTGTGCAACATATGCATCCTGAGCAAAGGCATCTTCTGTGTTATGGTTAGGCTGTGTGGTGCCATTTGTATTTTAAAATACAGAATTTCTGCTTAAAAATCAAAGGCATCATATGAACAAAAATCCTAGTTTGTGTGACATGTAGCAGTTTTGCAGAGTATTTTGTCTTTTGTTCTAATTCTGTGTTCTATAAAGAGCTTGTAGAATAAGCTTGGTTTATGTTGTTTGTTATTAAAAGCAGTGAGCACTTTCTTCTAAATGTTATGAGATCTGGAAAGCCTGTGTGCCTGGCTGAGCTGTGTATTCACAGGCATGATTTTCACAAGTATGTGTGTAAATAATGGTGGCATTATTACAGTAAAGAGGGTAAAGACCTTAGGATCATAAATTTGCGTGACATAATGGTAAATAGTTTGCTCAAGAATGGTTAGAGTTTTAAGACATAATTTTCGTTGATGATTTTTTCGGTAAAGTTTTGGCCCCTGAGAACCATAAAAATCCACAGTTCACACTGATAAAAATCAAGTCTAAAGGCAGTAATGATACAGCTGTCACTGACTGAGCATGAAAGGTTGAAGGAAAATGAATGCTTTCTGATTCAAGAGCTTTCAAGCTTGTTAAAATTAGATTAGATGCTTTCTTTAAAATGCTGCAAATCTTGTTTTGAGAAGAGAACAAGCTTTTGCCTTTGATGGTTTTCAGCAAGATCAGAGCTAGTTCTTTCTGTTTAGTTCAGAGAATGTTAGAGCTCATGCCTGTTGCTTTTCCATGAGGCACTTAAAAATATTTGATTAGCTGAATCCTTATATTTCCCTTTTCCTGCTAAAAAAAATTTACCTGGACCCACTAACAAAAGTTCATAAGCTTGGCAGTGTTTCACTTACCCAGCCCTTTCCTGATTTCTGTGTGTGCACATGCACAGATTTTTAAAAAATAAATCTCGATAGTAAAAATTAGTTTTTAAAATTGACAATGCTGGGGACTTCATTCTCATTTTTGTCATTTGTTTAATACCTTTTAAAGAGAAACATTTTTTGTTTCATTGTATGCACTGTTTTGTCAGCATGTACCTCTCTGGGAGAAAAAGCCTTTTCAATGTTCTGTCTATCCTCAAAGCATGGTGTATCTTCTGTTCCTTGCATTGTTTGGAGCACTGTCTCAATGTCCTTTTACTGCCAAAATGCCTATTTTGTATTGGGAGTACCTAATACCTCCTATTACAGTGATCCTGCCTCATGGAGCACTCCTTGCCTCAGAATTAATGAAAACCCTCACCAGGTTGTGACTCTCAGGTTGAGAAACCACACCATGTTGAGGGGCAAAAGAGAAGAGGGAAGCGAGGGGAGAAGGTCTCTTTTCCAGGGCATTTGGGCTCCCTTGAGCACAATCAGATTGCCCTTCATTTCCTAATGAAGGCTGCACCCAGCGCTGGAGGCCGTCTGCCGTGGCTCGTGAGCAGGATCACTGCAGTCCTGGTCGGATGTCTTGTTGGAATGGACAGTATCTGTGGCATAAGCTTACATGGGGGCTGAAGGTTTCCAATTCTGTTGTAGCACTGTGTCATGTTGGTTTAAAGACAAACAAAGGCAAACTAACCCTAACCCCGGGTACAACAGGAAAACCTTCTGTAGGTTGCTCTATTTCTGTCTGGAGAGATCAAGGCTAGACAAAGGACTGATGCCCAGTGACCTTGTATTCTTCCCAGACTGTAATGCTCACTCTTTGTTCTTAAGCTGTGAATATACCCTGATGTAGGCCAACAGCAGTTACTGTCTGATTTCACACTCACCGCTGTCTAATACTGCAGTACACCAATAAAGCATGGACCTTTACCAGCTGGAGAGGTTGCTGGCTACTAAACCAACACCAAGCTTGATGAGACTGTAAGCATGTCAAGCCATTTAACTGTGTATGCATGGAATTAATTTTTTTATTATTATTATTTTTAGTTTCACCTGTACCTGAAGGCTTTTACTCATTCTAACTGGTATTTTGCTGTAAAACTGTCACTGGTTTAATTGTTCTGTCCAATTGCTGGCTGATGCTTTGTCCTAAATATGAGGAAATTGGTTCATGAGAAGGTGCACCATTTTCCCAAATTCTGCTCACTGCCATGGGCATGCATTTTGAAGCTGTGGGGTCAAAGTGAACCTTTCCGTCAAGTTCCTCTTCAAGCCAGGCAGAGTTAGTGGTTGTGTGTGACACTGGATTTCTTCAAGAGTTTGTTTTTAAGTCCCGTTCCTCCTCAAAATCTTTGGTACTGCATTCAGGGATGTTTGTACGTGAATTTATGGCTGTTGTGTAACTACTTTTCAAACTAACAAACTCTATCCACTGCTCCAGCTTGATTCATTTAATGGGGAAGAGAAGTGCAGCTTGATGAACTGGTTCCCCTCAAGCTTTTGTGGAAGTCAGTGGGATTTATTTCTTTGATTGAGGGAGAACAGAGCAGAATCTCCATCCCATAACTCTTTAGCAGTACAACTGTGCCTGGTTCACAGCTGGAGAGAGAAGGGATGGACACCATTATTAAACTCTTCTTCAATCTAAGGTACTTTAGTGATTGGTGAAGTGCATATGACAACTCCTGCTACTTCATCTGGTGCTCTCTTCTCCCCCATGCCATTTTGTACTATGCATCTTCTCTGACCAAAATGTTTAGATACACGTTAGAGCTGTGCAACCACTGTGAAAATGGAAAATTAAGCTAGACTGTGGCCACAGCAGTGGCAGCTCTGTCAGATACTTTCTTATTAAAGAGCCTTCATAAGTGATATGCTCAGTAATGTCAAGGAGAAAGGGGAAACAACTTGGGTTTCATTTGCCAAACTGGAGTTTAGAAAACACTGATCTGACATTGAAGCTGAGTAACTGGGATATAGATGTCACAGACCTCCCCTGACTGCAGAGCAGGCCATGGAGGAGTAAGAGAGAATAAGCCCTGCAACATTCCAGATGTTGAGAAAGGTGCTTTTCTGGCTCTTAACGTGTTTTTAATTTGTAATAATAATAATAATAACAACAACCTTAGAGAGCAATAAAACTCTTAAGAGTTGACTTGATGAGATCTTAAGTGGTACATGAAGTTTTCCAGCAGAATTTCAGTCACCTTTAATAATGGTTGATGTTTTCTCTCGGTTTCCATAATTGAGTTATTTTCACTTCTTGGTACTCCACAGAGAAGGAGCATTCCCATGAGCATCTTAACGCTGCTGTACTCCTCCTCTCTGTTAAAAAAGTGTGTATGGATGGGAACTGTTTCTTTTGAAGCAGATGCAGAACACTAAATGGACTGAGTTTGTTATACCGCAGTTTCAGGAGAAAAGGAATGGAGGAGGAGTATCTTCAGGATACACTGAGTCCCATTTGTCTCCCTCACAAAGAAGGGAGCTCCCCTGTGTTAGGTTAAAGTTTCTAACCAGGGATTTCAAGTCATCTTATGCTGCCTATGTAGTCAACAAAGAAAGAGGCAGTTCAGGTCACCTATGATGTGAATTGACCTCTGGGAGAGACTTTCTTCATCAACTGGAAAGTACTGATTTTAACTGTTTTTCCGTTGATATGAGCCATGTTTTAAAGCAGTATCACTCAGCCCAGCACCCCATAAGCACCACCCTCAGTCCCTGTGGGTTCACATCTGTGTGTGACAGGAGCCTAGAGTAATGCAGGTACAATGAGTGGGATGGATCACAGCTGGCGGCTGAGGGCAGAGCCCAGCCTATCCCTCTCTGGCAGGGCACTCACAGCTGGCCAGCACTCTGTGCCTTTCCACCACCAAATTGCAGCAAGCAACTGATGTGTATTTTGACAAAGGTATAGCTATTAAGTATTTGATTCTAGCTGCTGGCTTCTTTTTGTGTAGCACATGGAATGTGTATGTTGGTGGGGAGCGATTTGAGACAGTGTAAAGCTAGGAAGGTAACCCATAATTTCATGTTCTGTGGCCATGTAAAATGTCATTGTCATTTCATAGATTTTTTTTTTTTTTTTTCTCTCCCCAAGTTAGATTTCAATCAAGTTGTGCTTCTTTTGTCACTTCCCCTTCTGTAGCACTTTTCTCCAGTGTCTGGAGAGGAAACTGGCTCAGTGGAACTGAGAGCCACTCCAGGTATTTTGGCACTGATGGGCCAATCTGGCATACCATGGTAAAATGCATTCTCTTTATTTGCCACTGTCATCAACCAGTGTTGGTTTCTCTTCTTAAACCCATGCTTAGAAAATAATCGAAGCACACGCAGGTTAATTCCTACCCACTCCTTCAAGGATATAATTTTAGTATATACTTAAACAATCCTTACATAAACATTCTTTTGTACTTTCTCTTGGTTTGTGTGTATACAGCTGACTCCATTAAATTTGAAAGATGGCCCAAATCTGAATCTAAATAAAATCACTTGAAGTAGGAGCAAAGACAATTCCATGTTACCAGCTGCAAACCATTTAGGCCTCCTGAGTGCAGTAGCATTTGCTATCTGGCAAGTGACATGCTAATAATTGCCTGTCAATCAATGAATCCTTTAGGGTGAATTGTAAGGGATTTCAGTACCTTGTAAATAAGATTGGTCTTCTCCCTTCTGCTTCTGTTTATATTCTGCAGTTTGTAGTTGATGAGTAGAGCCTGTATGAATATACTCTTCTGTGGCAGGACATCAGATGAAACATTTTCTTAATTCAGGTTATTTATTCCTCACCTCTGTGAAGAAGAGAAAGTCACTTTGCAGCACTGCCATGAACCATCAGCATGACACATGTCCTGACTGATTGGTGATGGGAGAGGGAAGAACCTGCATTTTCATTTCTTCGTGGCTTACTGACTTTCTCACACCAAAACGAATTTGTTTCCCACATTTCCCAGAGCAACATCCAGTGTGTTGATATTTATGGCTGTGTTGGTTGTAATTAGGCCCAAGAATGTATGCATGTAAGAACATTTTGAGGCCCTTTTGTAATGTAGCCACTTTCTTATAACTCATTTTAATTTTCACTTGTTCAGCGTATTGGCAGGTGGGGTCTGAGCTCTTGCTTGTAGGTTGTGGTAGTGGTTGGATTTGGTCACTGCTCACGCCCACATGGGTACCAAAAGGGAAGGTGCAGCATTTCAGCTTGCTGCAAAATAACTTCGAGAATGTCAGTGATGCATTGATGTGCAAAGTCTTTAATCAGTGGGGTGTGTACACAGTGCTGTGAGCCACCAGGCACATTTTTTGTGATACTTTCCATAATGCTTTTCCCATGTCTTCCAACTGTAAGATAGGGTATCTTTCTAATTCATTGTCCTTTTGATATTTTGTAGTTTGAAATACTCGAGTTGTACTGATAAAAGTTCCACCAGAACTTAGATCTAGGATTATAGATAGGTAGGTAGGTATGTCAGTATATCTATATCTATCTATCACAGATAGGTGCTATTTAACTTCTAGACTACAATGCTGTGAACTTCTCACAGAGGTGCAAATCATTTATTCGCTGTCATATGACAGGGATAGTGCCAGAATTTCTTTGTTTCCACATTTGAGGTGATATCACTTTTCTTATGTCTTTTGTAATGTAGTTAAGTACTTTTAACCTTACAACCTTGCTATTAATCTGTTTCACTATTTCTCAATGATGAATTCCATTTCTTTGGAAAATACTGTATGCAGTTGTGTGCTAGTGTCAATAAAATTGACATTTGTGTAACAAGCTGTGGCATTTTCTCAAATTTCACTGCACATTGATTTAGTGTGAAACTGTTGGTAAATCCTTTCTTGCTAGCTGTAATAATACAGACCATTATTTCAGACAAATACTGCTTTGACTTTGATTTATAATAGGTTACATAACTGTCATGATTACGTAAACTGATAACTGTGCTGTTTTTTCCTTCTCTTTTCAAAGGAATGATTTATAAATGTGAACTGGTTTGGAACTGGAAAACATTCATGTTCTAGCAATAAATCTTGAGTTCTTCCAGAAAATAAATAGGTTTTACTACTGGCCTAATTATATTTATTTTATATTATATTGACTGGAGTATCTCAGCTGTGTTCTTTTTAGCCACAGGAACATTTACCTATCATAATTTAGGGAGGACACAATCACATGATAGTAAATTGTATTTGACCCTAATTATATACAGCAATGTATGTGTTTTACATTTAATCTTAGACAGCCTGTTAGCTGTGGTAGTCAAGAGCTTGTCACTTTTTTTTGGTTGGATTTTAATGTATGATGCCAAAATGGCACAGACTGTAAATGTTCTTCCACATGACAGATTCTTCTTCTAAAACAGGTTTAGATTTTCAGACGTATGGAGGAGGGGATAACTGGGAGAACACTCAGCATTTTTGGCAAACTTTCTTTCTGTGCAGTCATTAATCTGGCTGCTTCCCAGACGACAAAATGCTAATTTCAGTAATATTTAATGTAGTGTATATGAATCCATGGAAGTGTAATTAATTGTCTAATTCTTTAATATTTTTAATCCAAAATGAAATGGGACTTTATATCTGTGAAAATCTGAAATTGTCATGCTGTGTGCATTAAAAGTATTGCTTTTCTTATGTAAATGTAATGCTAGCATTTCCATCCCAAACAATCAGAGGAGCATGGAAAGACTTACAAGGTATAATATACATACTCGTGTTGTGTGTAGAAATTGGGGAACTAGTAGTTTTCTCCCTTCATGTTAGATCTGACTGGTCTTAGCAGCAACACCGCTGTAGAAAGTCATCCTTTCTCTCTAGACTTCGACTAGATAAATTTGTACTAACTTGTGTCCTGTAGTTCCCTATGAAGTACTGATTTGAGTGTTTGAAGTTCTACTTTGCTAGAAAGAATGGCATTCCAGGGATGATTCCTGTACTGTTGTATTTATTCTCTTCTATAGAGTGGATTACAATGATGATTTTTTTTTTTATATATTAAATTGATATTTAGAATCATAGAATGGCCTGGGTTGGACGGGACCTTAAAGACCACCTAGCTCCAACCCCCCTGCCATGGGCAGGAGCACCTTTCACTAGACCAGGTTTCTCAGAGCTCCATCCAGCCTGACCTTGAACACTTCCAGGGATGTTTCCACAGCTTCCCTGAGCAAGCTGTTCTAGTGCCTCACCACTCTCACTGTAAAGAATTGCAGCTCAGTCATCTGTGTCTTGATCCCTTCCCTACAGAGATAGTAATTTCAGCCAGTTTTATCAGCTAAAAGACACTTAACCAGTCCCATGGTGAATGCAAGTGGATGCAGTTCCTCTGGCTTCAAGGCCATTTGAGGACCCTGATGGCTATGTCCTGTAGCATAATTTCACATGCTGCAGTTTAAGATTATAATTCCTTGTGGTACTTTCTTGAGAAAGCTTGTCCTAATTGATTTCTCTTTTGTCATTTTTCATAGCAGGTTCTCTGACTGGCAGCCCTCACCTTTCAGAGCTTTCCATCAATTCCCAAGGAGGACCATCAGTGGCAAATATGACTTTATCTCCAAACTTGAGCCCTGATGCCAAGCAGTCATCTCCCTTGGTCAGCCCTTTGCTGAATGACCCGTCATGCATCAGGGCTGATGATGAGGAAGAGGTCAAAAGAAAGGTAAGGGGAATGAAGTTGGCCTTGTGTCTCTTCTCTCTGATGTGTTGCCATTCCTGTTGGTTGCAACCTCAGGAGCTTGTTTGGACAGGGTCTCCTGTAAATCTAACTTGCTTTTAAGGAGTGGGGTCTGGTAGTTTGTTGTAACAAAACAGTCAGCTCCATTGCTGGAGAGAAAATTTCCAGGTGACAGAAAGAAAAGGAACAGTGTTGAGGCTGTTGTGGGAGTGTCCAACCCAGGCTCTCTGGTCTGTCTCTGCTGGGAGCACCACTGGGAGCATCTGGTTGTGGGAGTAGAAAATGCTCTCTTTGAGCCACAGCCTGTAGCATTCAGCTGGGAGTGTTTGACTTTGGCTCAGACCCATCATTGCAGCAAAACCATAAAGGAGCATCTCATCCAAAACTGCTTTCTGAAGATAAAGTGTTTGTCTGAGCCAGGGTGTTCTGGGTGCCTGCTGGCTCATCCCTCCTCTGCTGCTGGGTGAGAGGGGCTTGCTTTTTGTCCTTCTGTGGCCTGTTTTTTCTCCTCAGCTTGAAGCATCTCAGAAGGAATAAAGGAACTCCACAGGCTTTGCTGGAGAGTGGGAGTTTGTGTAAGGAAGATCTCTGTTCACACTGTGCGTAGTTAGCAAGATTATGTGAAAGAGATCTGAGAAGAAGAAAAGCTGAGAATCAGTTAAGAGAGTCAGGACTCTCTGTGCCAGTCCAAGATAGAGCAGCCAGTGGCTGCTGTGTATGCCAGCTGATGATGGTTCCTATGGGGGTGCATTCTGACTAGGAAATGCCCACACAGACTCCCTTCACAGGGCATTCACAGTGTTTCCACTGCATCATATGTCTTCAGGGAGGAGATGAAGAAGATCTATGGATGTTTTTTCCTTAATTTTTGCTTCCTGAGCAACACAGAAGATCAGCTGGGTTCCTTTGGCTCTTCAGAGTTAAGAAATTTTAAATCTGTAACTTAGTCTAAAATCCTTCCCCTCTCCCACTGTTCAGTTGTCCAGCCTGGGAAAATCTTACAGGTTTGAATTTTTTTGAAAGTATTTTTCCTGTGGATTATCATCCTGATTATAAAACTTACAATGATCAGACACAGATTTTTGTCATTTTGTCAAATTTGACATTTGATTCAAGTGGTCATCTAGCCTGCAAAGGATGTCTTCATAAAGTTCACAATATGTCCTGTTCCAGGAATAGACTGAAAGGAACATCAACACCCCAAAGCTGTAGAAATCATGTTGGCAGGAAAAGAAGTCTCTCAAAAACCCATAGAAAGTGCTTGTTCTCTTGTGTTTGCAAGGAAGGATTGTTTTTTGGGCTTCAGGGCTTAGGAACGTTCAAGCATGAGTCACGATATAACCATAAGCAAGGGTCACTGGTTTGTAACTCTCTTCATGATTTATTATCTACGGGTTTTTTTCTCCATAAAAGCAGAGGAAAACCTAATGTGCTTGCAATTCACAGAGGGTCCCAACTGAGAAAGCTTACTTCATGGCTAAAGAAGTGGCGACTACGGAGAGAACATACCTGAAGGACCTTGAAGTCATCACATCGGTATGTTTACTTGAGCGTTACTCACGAAACACGTGAAGCTCTAGTCAGTGGTGGTATTTCATCTGCTCCATTTAACATCCTAGCTGTTGCATGCTGCTTTTATATTCTGCACTGTAGGTATTCTTTGCCGTGCACAGGAGTGCTCCTCCAGGGAGGAAATAACACAAAAATCAGAGAGTAGAGGTTTGCTCTGTGGTTAGTAACATGCGCTAAGAAACTGTATCAGGTTGAGGAACTTGGGACACGCTTCAGTTATTTTTTCTTGCTCTCATGCTTTGTGGTTATAATTACTAAAAATGCCTGTGGGTTTTCAATGACTTCTCTTAAAACTGAAGTAGCTCCTTAGGGGCACATATAAATGTTTTCTACTGTATTAAATGCCCTCCATTTAACATGAAATATTGTGGAGTACCTATTTGAATGATTCTAATTTTTCAGTGAGTGAAACTGTGTGTTAAACGAGTCATTCATCTGTAGCATCTGATCAGTGTGGTTGCTAAAATCACCAAGGCAAATAGCTGCCATATTTGCGCAGACAGCAACAGTCTTGTTTCACTTCGAAGAATAATGTGTGCAAGATCTGGTCTTAAATAACCATTTTCTGTGAAATGGCACGGGATCCAAACCCCTTCATGGCATTTTGGCCAGCTCCAGATCTCTCAGCTCTTAAATCACCCAGTAAGGTGCATTGCCGACTCCTGTGTTGAGTGTTGTGGAAAGGAGGACGTGCTTCAGGGGAGAACTTTGGGACCAGTTGGGAACCAGGGACGCACCTTCTCCTCAGCTTCTTGTCTGTTCCAGGATCCCACATGACAGATGCAGCTAATCAGAGCCCAGCTTAGACAGAGGCAATATAACATGGCTTTTACAGGCAGCAAGGTAGCTGTGGCCCCACTGCTACTCACCCTTGCTTTCTGGGAAGCCAGCCTGCTGGGAGAAGTGGCCAGGTTCTGTGGGATAGTTCTGCACTCACTGCTGCAGTCTCAACAGCAGATAGCTGTTTTCACCTAGTATTTCACCCAGTGGCTGCAGAAACAAAAAGTTCTAGCTCTTCAGAGCTAAACCCCATTTCCTACCCTGTCCTTTTTTCTTGTGGTAGGCAAATTTGAATTTGCTGGATCACCAAGAGGGACAGGCCCGATGATTAGCATACAGCTGTGCTCCACAAGTGACTGGCCCAGGAGGCCACTGAGAGTGAACAAGTAGCTGACGTAGTTGGAAAAGGAACAACTGCTGTGCATGAAATTTGAGACTTGATAGATGTGCTTCAACTTTAGCTCTCCTCAGTGCTGAGATAAAGCAGGGGAGACCGAAGCTTGGGAGGGATCTCTCTTCATCCCAGGTCTGGCTCAGCTCCAGCTGATGTAGTGTCAAGCAAGACTGTTGTAACAGCCTACTATGGTCCCAACAGCCTTCTAGCCACTGCTGGAAGTCAACCACAGATAGCTGGAACCCCTCAGGGCAGTAAGGAGGGAGCAGTGTTACCATGTTGAAGATAATAGGCATTGCTACCTTGGCAGGCTGCCTAGTCCTGTGGTTTTGTGTGACCCATAGTCTATTAGGGCGAAATAAAGAGAATATGGAGCAAGACAGAGCAGGAGCCTGTTTCAGTCTTTGCAGTGTCTGGCACTGCCACGCCTGTTTTGTGATAGCAGCGTCTTCCTCTTGTTCACTTTGCAAAGTGATGTCCTCTGTGTGCACACAGCAACATGGGCGTGGGCGCTTACTGAACCAACTCCTGCCAAAGGCATTTCAGACGGAACTCGGCAAAAAGAAAGTGAAGAGCATACTTCTTTTTGATTTTACTGGATTGTTTGCAAGTGTTGCAAGCTCTCTTGCACCTCCAGCATTTCCAAATTCAGTTTGTATTGACTAACCAGTTTGGGTTTGAAAAGAATTTTCAGGATTTGATCAGTGATGGGAAAGGGGCAGGGAGTTCCTTTCTCAACTATGCAGGGCCTGATCTCTGATAAGAGCACCAGTTCAGCACACAGGAGTTTCAGGGATAGTCTGGGTTGTACTCCTAGTGCCAGCTAAATAAGATCCTTGCTGGCTTAGCTGTGAGGAGTATTTGGGTTAGGTACATAAAGACAGCAAATGATTCTGCATTCTACCCACTGATAATTTCGCTTCTTTTTTCCTTTGTAGTGGTTTCAGAGTGCAGTGAGTAAAGAGGATTGCATGCCTGAAACACTGAAAAATCTAATTTTCTCCAACTTTGAACCGTTGCACAAATTTCACACTGGTTTTCTCAAGGAAATTGAGCAGAGACTTGTTCTGTGGTAAGACTGTTGATTGTTATTTATCTGTATTATTTCATGCAGTTTAGCATTTTTGCATTCCCTTTTTGCTAACTCCTTGTGATCTACTGTAGTGCTTAATTTGTGAAAGTCACAGATGTTGGTTATTAACAGACAGGGTTTACTGAATCGTGCTTCGTTCATGTTTACTCGACAAACTCTGTTGTTCAGATATATCAGTTACAGACATATGCAAATGAGATCATCATTCTGGATGAAGCTTTCTCTTGCCAAATGTCAGTGTTTCTACATGGCAGATCTTTTGAAGAACATGCTGCAAGCAAGGCTTATCAGTAATAAAGAGGAAGAGGCGAAGGACCAGGTTCTGTTTCTGTCAAAATAGGCACAGGCTGGGAGGATTTCACAGATCAGCTTCTCATTCTGCAGCATTGCAGCTGTGACACTTTCAAGGTCTACCTTGCACTCTACAAATTGACAGAGTGTTGGAAAAGGACACTGGGCTTGAAAATTATCTATTCTTAACATAATAGTGACAGTAAAACATGGCATTTTTATGAAATAGCTATGAATTGAGTAATTCTTCCCTGGCAGGACTCTTAATTCATTTGACCATTGAAATCTTGGTGGAGGCAGCAGCACAAGCAGAAGCCTTCTGCTTGCTCTGATTAGACCTCTCTGAACTAGATTGTCTTGCTCTGTGTAGGCAATTTTTGTAACTTTGGTTCTGGGAGCTGAGCTTTTCCTTCTCAGTTAGAAAAGTGACAGTGAAAATCACATGAAAGCAGAGCAGGTAGACCTAATGGGTGTTAATCAGTTTAATCGAGATGGGTGCCTCTTTAACTAATGAATCAAAACAATAGCAAAACACAGAGTGTGTGAGTTTAGCTCTTATGATGTGGTGAGATCATTGAATGAGGGCACAGCACTTTGCAGACTAGTGCTGTCCAAACCCCCCCTGCACAGTTGCAGAATTAGCAGGTGTTTTCTGGGAAGAGGGAAATGTGGTACTGCCTCTTAGAGCTGATATCCTCACCCAGGACTTTGGTCAACTTATTACTCCTAATGTAATTTTTAATGTGTGTATATATATAAATATATATATAATTTGTATATGTATTTATATATAACTAACATAGTTATTCCTAAGGTATGTTCTGCACAGCCACCCTGCCTGTATCTCTCTTTTTTTCATTGGGCTGTTCTGGTGTTAATTGCATTGCACTATTTATTACAGGTACTCCAAAAAGGTTTTTTCAGATGTTACAAAACACTGATTTCTTCAACCTTGGTGTAAGATTAACAGTAGTTGGAGTTAATCCCCAACTAGTTGGGGCTAAGGTGGGCAGAAAAGGAAAATTTATACAGTTAGTAAAGTTCTGCTCTCTATCAGACCAGTCTAATCTCACTGGGTGCTGACTCCTGGGGCACATGTTGAAATAGATATACCCCCTATATCCTTCTGGTGGCATTAGAGGTGGCTGGTGGCATTAGATGTGGATGCAAACCTCCTGTTCAGGTGTGATGTTTTTCAAAGATTGGATGATGCTGCACTACCAGCCTGCTGTGGAAAGGTGACATTGTAGTAAGTAGAGGGAAGGGCCAGTTATGTTAAAGAAAAAGTATTTAGGCTTTTAGAGTTTCCATGGTTTTACTTTGTTTCTCCTTTTCAGTCAGCTTCTTTTAGAGCTGAATAAACCTTTTGTTTTCCAGCTTCTCCTTGGGTCCAAAGGTTTCACAGGGTGGTAAACCTCAGTTTAAAATTTCTAATATCGTATTTAAACTGCACTTACCCTGCGATTTAAAGTGCTGATCTGCTGCAAAGTTACTTTGCAATCCAAATTTGTTCAAAAATATTCTGCTGAGGTAACTTTGTCCCAGCTGGGCATCTCATTCTCACTTTGTCAGCTCAGCTATTGCATGTCCTTCCATAGTTAGTGTAAAGCCACTGGGAATTCTCTGTCAGCTGCTCTGAATCACTTGACAAAAAAACAGTCACGTTCCTGCCCGTGGTCTGCATTCAGTTTGCAACCAACAGCCTGGATGCACCTAATGTAACACCCCCGTTGTAGACAGTGGTTGTTGTTAAAGTTCTGTAAGATTTGAATACATGCCTTGGGAAGGGAAGCAGACTTGCTGACAGGTATTATTTTGGAGGTGTTGATGTTTCTATATCATGCCACAGATGCTGAGATAAGCCGCAAGCAATAAACTCTATCCTGCAGAGATTAGTGTTTAATTAAACAGTGAGTGACAAAATTAAACAGCCCCTCAGCATCTACAAGAAGCTAGTGGCAATGTGGTAGGGAATTCTGTCAGCAGCATGGTCAAGGTCATTTAGCTCAATGTCTGCACTGCCAGAATGGTACCCCTGTCTTTGGCCCCAGGTGTTTTTAAGGCAGTGGGTTCTGGCTGTGTTCACCACCTCCAGGCAGGTTGCTCCCAGCTGCCCAGCAAATCATAGGCCTGGCTGAAGTGGTGGTGCAGCTGCAGGCAGATGTGGGCAGGATTCAAGCCAGCTCATTTAAATCTGACTCTTCCATGTCAGCTCTTAAATTTCCAGGCAGGTGGATGGGGGGAGGAAGGTGGGACGCTTGTCTTGAGACAAGAGCTTGCTCTGCATTTGTCAGAGGGTGATGTGTCCTACAAAAAAAGGGCCTTTGAATGAAAGGGTTGTGGACTTCATCAAGCTGCTGGAAACCCCTAGCTACCCACATGTCCTCTGGGAGCTTGTCTGAGAGAGAGAGCCTCCTGCAACCAGTCATCTGTGTTCCCCTAGTGAGTAGGATGCTGGGTTTTATCAACTTAAAGTGCAATTCAGCCTGCTCACTCTACACAGACATAAGTGCAGTTCTCTAAGGTTTGTTTCAAGCCTTCATGCTGCATGTTGGAAGATCCAACAGGAGGTCATTCCCTGCTCTCTTAGGCCTTGGATCATATTGAAGCTGAGGCTGATGCAAAAGAGCTGTAAGGAGAGCAAGGCTCAGGGGGATTGTGCATAACAATTGTTAGATGTCTCCACGCCTTTAATTTGTTAAAACATCTATAGACTTTTAGTATTTGGCTGGGAGAAGCTCAGATTGTGTCTATTATTAAAAGCATTTCTGGCTTGCTTGAAGACTTCTGAAGTGTTTGAATCTGCAGTCAGGGGCAGGCTGTTTGCTACAGAACGTCTTAAGGGCCAGTATCCTTTTGACCTGGTTATAGATTCTGGCAGGTCTGATCTGTTTCTTTACACAGTTCACCTATTTTTCTCTTTAGTGCTGCATTTCCTAAGAGCAGCACATCTCAGTGTCCAGGGCCTAGTGGTAGTTTCTAATACAATATAGATTGATACTGACACCAATAGCCACCTGCAGAACATAGGAATTCAGTGCATTTTTCTCAGCCAGAGTTTCTTTCTGGTCACGAAACTGAGGAGATTCCTGGTGGTTTTTTTGCACAGCATCCTAAGATCAGTGATCTCATGCTCTGGGCCGTGTTTCCAGCCCTGCCTGTGCTGTTGCAGTGCCCAGTAAAGCAGCCCATGAATCTCCTCAGTTGCCCCAACTGTGCTGAGCTCTGGAGACTGGCCATGTTCCTGGGAACAGGTGAAATACCCCACTGGAGGCTGTGTGGTTTGAGGAGAGGAAGGATGACCTTTGGTGGATGCAGGCAGGCATGGTGCTTTGCCCTCTCACACAGGAAGGAAAGAGATGAGGAGAAGAGCCAGAAGCTGCCTCAGGTGGGAGAGGGAACAGCACACATCAGGCTGTTCTATGAGCAAGTGCCAGAAAAGCTGCATCCGGCACTTGGGCATCCAGATCCTGGTCCTGGCTGCCAGGGCTCATGCAGGTTGCTCCTCAGCAAGGCTTTGGGTGCAAGGCCAGGAGTTTACAAGCCTTTTTGCTGGGAGAAAATATGGGAGGCATATGTCAGTGACTTAAAGCTGGCTCCTGTTTCCCAGGGCTGGTGAGAATTTATGGCAAGGAGGGAGAGGTGTGGGCAGTGCAGGTGGAGTGTGATAGACTTCATCAGCTTCTGGGCAGTTGAACCTGAGATGTCAGTTAGGTTCTACTCCTTCTTTTACCTCAGCTGTTTAATAAGCTATTCATTTGGGCCGCAAGCACCATTTTCTGTCCAAGAAATTTGAGCTCGTCTTTCCACACCCCTTTAAATGTATTAAAAGTTTCCACACTGGTTTCTTTAAATGCTGACAGAAAGTCGGAAATGGAGAACCGTAAGTATCCTCCTTTGGCTGACCAATGAGCAGCATAGAGAGCAATGCTGGGGCAAGCCAGGATAGCTGTTTCTGCCCAAAGAAGGCCCTCATCAGGTAGTACAAGTCTGTGTTTTGGGCCTTATCCATGTGCTAGGAAGGAAAAGTGTGACATACTTCCCAGAAGTGCAGGCAGACTCATCTGCTTCCAGGGAAACTGGTAGTTTGACTCCCAGATCTTTCTGAGGAAAGCTGCTGCTCAGTGTTACCAGATGGGAATGTGTGGCTGGTAATTTGCAAAAAAAGGGCTCTTAGATCTTAGCATATGAAAGGAGAAGGCGCAATCAGGATTTATGGAAGCAAAATTTAAAACCTCTAATGAAAAAGCACTCAGGGAGGTGTAGGAAGATGAGCCAAATGTTGATTTATTAACCGCTTTTTGTTTGAGAATAAATGCTTGCGCTGAGGAAGAACAGCCTGATAGACAGTTTATATAAACAAGGCAGCAGTCCTTATCTGCCTTCTCAAAAGCAGAGTGCTGACTGTTCAGCTAGTTCTGCATGTCTGGTGAGGAAGCATGAAGAGGATGATTTCAAAAGTGTCTTTGTCCTGTGTACAGAAATGAGGTATATGTTGTACAAACCTCTGAGTTATGCACTGCAGATTCCTGAGACCAAGACATGGAGACGGGCTTGGTGCCAGCACACGGCACTTGATTTTGAGAGGAAAGTTTTCATTGCTGAAGTCACTTCGGGGTACCTCTGGGGATTGGAGCTGTGCTACGCCCAAATTAACTGGAAATCATGGGAGAGAAATAGCATATCCAGGATCTATTAGTCAGAGCTAGAGCCCATCTCTGTGGCTCTCCCAGCAGAATATGCCCAGGATCAGCTCTGAGGCTGTTCCACAGCAAGATGTGGAATGCTGTTGCATTAACAGTGGAAATGTAACATTTTCATGCAGTGGTGTTACTTGCTCTGATCCCTTACCATTTAAAAGCATTACTGATGCATGTTTGCTGTAGGTGGGGTTTCTCCCACAACAGGGGTAGCCATCTCAAAGTCTTTAAATGTATGCACAGTCTGTGGTGTGACTCTGGATGAAGCTCAGATGGCTTCAGCAGTGCATCTCGTAGGCTCTGAGCAGTGTGTCATGCTCCACTTAACTGCTGGAAGTCCAGCTGCAATGCTGGCTGGAATGGGCAGGGCAGTAAGAAGTGCTGTGTAACAGCAGGGTGTGAGCAAGGAAGGGGGTGTTTGCTTTTATTGACTCTTCTTTTCCAATTACAAAGCATTTTTCTTATTTAAAAGGCAGTTGTAATGGGGAATGTTTAAGGTATTTTTTAACATTAGAACTTTAGTTAATAATAAAGTCATAAAAAACTTCAAAGCATCTAGATGTTCAAAGAACCAGCTGTCGTATTCAGGAGGGAGCTCCTGAGCACGTAACACGAGGTCACACATTGTAAATATAATTTGTTGCAATTGATTTATTATTATTTTAACTGCAATTCAAGGACTGCAATCAAAGACTTTTGTGTACCTCAAAAAAAAAAATCTCTATTGAGATATCTCTCTCTTCTTTTTTGCCTTTCCACCATCCCCATCGAATTTCTCTTCCTTCTGATTCAGGATATGGGCTGACTTGAGATTTCTTTCCATTATTTTTTCAATTATATACACTAAGAACTTTATGTAATTTGAAAATCTGACGGGGCTGCTTGTGTAATCCCTGTAAGTCAAGCTGATGGCTGTTTAGAGTAATACATATAAGGCAGTGTCTGAATTTCTTACCAGGTATAACTCGGTCTCCTCTTCTCTTGCTATTGTACACTTGCATTGCTGTAAAAAGGAAGGGACTACTTGGATAAAAATGGGAAATGACCTTACTATACAATAATGTCCTAATTTTTCAGCATAATTTTCAGTGGCTTTAGACCTCCCCCCACAATGTCAGTGGAGTAAGGGCACATTATGTGTGGGGAAAACAGCTCCTACATCTTCTAGGGAGATGGGCATCATAAATCAGCTCCTGATGAAAAGCTGTGAGACCCTAGGCCCTGAGCTTTGTCCCTTGTCATTGGCAGACACCATGTTCAAACAGTGACCCGTGAAAACAGGGAGTAAGAAGAACAATTTAACCATTGATGCACAACAAATGAGAAGCTTCTTCCGTCTCAGCAAGCTGAGTGTTGTTATTCAAAACATACAACACAGGGAGAGCTCTCTTTTCTGCTCCTGTGCTTTGGGCTGTTGTAGCAGTAAGACATCATCTGATATGTTGTATCTTTAAGTTTTGGTTTTATATTCTGTGTGTTTGGATGCTCTTTTCTTGGTCTTTCTTCTTGTTTTCTTGGGATTTGCATGTTGAGGAGCTGGGGAAGATGGCAGTGTAGCATAGGGTTTGCTCCAGGGTCTCAGCATGGAGCTGGGGTAAAGTGGAAGGAAGCTGTCATGTTCCCTCATGCCCAGCTTCAGCTTTCCCTGCCTCTCTGTCCACTTCAAAGCCTACATGCCTGTGCACCATCCCCAGTGGGAAAATAATCTCTGTTGCAAGGGATAGCATTTGCCTGGAAATAAATAACTAAAACAAGAAGAGCCTCTGGAGCAAGGAGCATTTCTGCATTTTCTTCTAAGAAAACCCTGGGTTTATTTCTTCCAGCAGGATGCAGCTGTGTGCAGCACAGGGCATCTCTGTCGGCCTGGGCTGAGGGCTCTGGTACCATTCAGCTCTTCACTATTGAGCCAACAGCTGGAGAGAGGCTATTGCTTTTGGGGAAGCCCCTTCTCTCTGTCTCTGTCACTCTGCCAGGATGCAGAGTAAGTTTTCAAAGCCCGAAAAGCCTGTGGCCGAGGCCAGTGAAGGGGGACTCTTCATGATGCTTTGTGTGTGACTGATGTGGTGAGATGCTGTGCAAGCAGTCAGTGTTGGTGGTGCTGAAGAGGGTCCAGCAGGTCAGCTTTTAGGAAATAAGGACCTGACTTCCATGAACAACCACACTAAGTATTAGCTGTTGGAAGCACTCACTGTGACTTTGGCAGGCTTGGGCTCAGCCTCTGAGTAGCTAGTTAGTAGATAAGAAATTTGCAATGTGTATTCTAGCCAATCTGTATCTTCAGATCAGGAAAGCAGCCTCTAGAAAAAGCAGTCTGTAATGATGTACTTAATATTTATCTTGGCAGTAAGTAGATAACTATATATTTCATAGTCAGAAAGGCACAAAACTGCCGAAGTCCATTAGATGAATTCAAATGTAGAGACATGGAAAAGGATCCAGGCAGTGCCAGAGAATTAGAGAGTAACAAGTAAAGCAGGAATTCTTATAGAGATAATTGCTGGATACAGTGCCATTGCTGGCAGCAGCACAATTTCATCTGGCTTTGACATTTCTGAGCTTGTGTGTGGAGGCCCAGCATGAACCATTTGGGAGGGGATGCTGCATGCTGGCTCCATGGGTGGAGGGTGGCTTTCCCTGATTTCCTGCCAGTGTGGTGCTACTGCCTTGGACTTCAAATGGTTGTGGTTTTCATTCAGGGGCGCTTTGATATGCAGCACTTGGAGCAGAGCTTTAGTGGCTGGAAGGTTTTATTTACAACCTGTCAGAGGAAATCGCAGTGGGGAGAGCTGCTGGATGGGTAGGACATGGGGGAAGGGTGAATTAAGGAGCAGCATGGAGTGGAGAGGATTTGACAGACAGAGGCTTTCTGGAGACAGAAATTGTACTTTTATCCTCAGGTAATGTGAAAACTGTAGTCTTGTGGTGTCCATACATACATGCTGTTACTTTCAGTTCAGACCATTTCTTGGGCATGATTTGAGTATGGCAGTGTTTATATTCCGTAATGTTTTTGCAGAACAGTGATGGTAATTAAAGTTACCACTGACACAACCCAACTTCCTACCCCAGTGTAACCCTTGGGTTCAGAAAAAAACATTAAGAAATCTTGTTGAGAACTGGTTTTCCTTGCCTGAATAGGCATGTGGCTGCTTGGGAGAGTTAACAAAACAGAAAATTATTAAATACAGCCTATGAAATTGGGTGTTGTTCAAATGAACATGGAGTAATTTCTTGTTTATCAATGGAGTCTCTTTGTCTGTTGAAAGATAAAATTGGGAAGGGGAGAGGGACAGTGGTTCTCCCCACACACTCCCTGTGATTTTCTTTTTAAAGCGTAGCTTGGTTGGAACAGATCTGTGACAGGTTCTTATAGTCATGATTTTTCAAAAAACACGTGTTTGGTTTCTCTCAGAGCGTGCATCCTTGCCTGTCTCACACATGGATTTAGATACAGGAATATCTTTTTTATCAGGAGCTGTGTTTCTCCTGGGTGCTGCACTCACCAAAGTGCCGCTGGCTGGGTGGGAGGCAGCAGTTTGTATTTGTAATACCGTAAGTGACATACTGAAGGAAAATTCCTGCTACTATGTAACACTTACGAGTCAAAGCCAGATGCCAGATGGATTTGGTTTTGGTTTTTTTTTTAACCCCACTGTCCCTTGCACAAGCAGAAAGCTTTTCAGAGGAAGAACAACCCCCAGGTCCTGTTCTGGAGTTCAGTCATTGTATCTGAACAGAATTAATCTTCTGCCCTAAGATGACATATTCTCATGGGATTTTCATGGCTCCTTTTCCCCCAAACCATTTCCAGCCTTCTCTGGTGTGTTCAAAATGCTAGCAATTTTCTTTAAAAGTCTAATCCTTCTGTTAAGTGCCTGCCCTCTCTGTTGTTAGGAGTGAAAGGCAGGCTGGGTGGAGGGTGTACTGTACCTGGGAATTTCATGTCTGTCACGAAGATTCCTCACACGCTTTTGAGTGAAAGAGCATGGGGGTCAGGATTTTAAAAGAAATGAGCTATTGAGTTTCAGTGCTTACAAGTGATTATGCAGTTTTATTGCATGACTGAAGTGTGTGGCATTTCTGTTGCTGACAGGGAAGGCCGCTCTAATGCTCAGATTAAAGGAGATTACCAAAGAATCGGAGATGTTATGCTAAAGAACATTCAGAGTATGAAGGTAGGAATGATCCTATAACTATTAAGCTTTGACGTGGATTAACATTAGCATGCTTTTCATTTTCATATGGTGTTGCCTCTTGTGCTTGTTTTTGCCAGTTGTAACCAAGGCTTATGCTATGAAAGTTTCCTTTGATGATGTAGAAAGCATTGGGTGGGTTTCCCTGGGATTTCAGAATTGCAAGCTGATTTTAAGTTCTCCAGCCCCTTTCCTTCACTCTCCTAATACAGAAGCAGCAAACACAAAAGTTCGGGAATATTTCATTTCCAGTTCTTTTTTCCTTCAAATAAGAAGGGAAAGCATTGGAATTTGTGTGGCTGAAGAGACCGTTCAAATGCTGAATGTGCCTTTTTCATGCAAATATTCATGTTAACATGTTGCAGGATCAGTGACCATAAACTGGATATTGATTTGACTTGGGAAAGTTATATTTGTGCACTACGGTGCCAAGTTAGGTAAAAGGTTTTTGAATCATGAGAATAATTGCCTCTGATCCCTTTAAAACTAGAAGTAAAAATACATACATTAACCATAAATATAGGTGTAATGTTCAGCAGACTTTGCAACTGTTCTTGGCCTGGCCAGAGCATTATTCTTGATGCTCTGTGTTACTGAGAAAACAGTGTGGAATGCAGGCACAGGAGCCTGTGAAAAGCCTATGGACTCGTACAGTATGGATGCAAGCTCACCTTACTGTAATGTATCTACACATCCAGGTCGGTGTGGGGCAAAACATGGCACTTCACCTTCAGCATGCAGATCTGAGGGATTTTGAAACTCTCCAATAAATCTTTCCTTGGGGATGGCCACTTGGACGTTCTGCAGTTAGTAAATGGAGCAGCCTTGAGTCCTTGGCTGGAGGAAAGGGCAATTTAATCATTACAGCTCTCCTGAGATGTTCACTAGGACTCGGTTTATCTTTCAGAAGGACAGAGAGAGATGCAGGAAAGTGAAGTGACGCACGGGCGATTAAACAGCAGATCAGAAAAAGGGAACACAGAAATCTCGATTTACCATCCCCAGCACAGACAGCCTTGTCACCAATAAGGCAGCCTTACTCTCTCTGCAGTGTACTTAGCCAGGAACTACTTTTCCCCTCAAGCTGTAATTCAGATGCATTGGAAGAAATGTAGAGGGGATTTTTCTACCTCCATCCCTGCACTCAAGAAGTATTCATCTCTTCACAAACCGTTTTTAGAATACCAGAGAGCTTCTGACAGACTCTGTCTCTGCTCTTGATATCCTGCAACATTAAATTTTCTGTCCTTTGCTGTCTGCAGGTCCTTCTGGGGCACTAGTCTAAAGGCAGTGTATAGTCCTCACTGTAACTTAGACCTGGCAGTGTGCTTTCATCTTTCCCATTTTCCCTTTCCCATTAGAGGGAAGATCTCTTTGCTTTGAGATCCACTACCACTGATCAGCTGATATGTAGAGGAAAGAGTCAAAAGCTAGTTCAACCTAAAAGAACTGCACAAGAAACAATAAAGTTAGATAAAACTGTATTTATTTACCATGAGACACGTTAAAAGATCTGCAAACTGACACTGCTTGTTTAACTAACATAGGAAAGAAGTTAAGAGCAAGTAATTAATGGGCAGCCTCTGTAGAAGCCCAGAGGGTCTGCTGTGTCTTTTTCTGAGTTACAGACTTGTAAAATGAATATGCAGTGTGTGGAGGAAGTGGCTTGGCTGTAGGGAAGGTATGTTTCTGGTAAACATGTCACAAATCACAGGAGAGAGAGTGTTGACTGGAAATGTGTCAAAAAGCACAAAATTCACATTAAGCCAGAATGTCTTCTCAAGTCCATTCAATTTATGCATTCAGTTTCATTTTGCTGCTGCTTAGTATTCTACCATATACTGGAAAACTTTAGTTGGCTGCTCAGAGAAGCTCTGTACATCTTGAAGAACCAGTTCACTTTTCACAAAACACAATTAATTCCCTGTAGAAATTGTTTTTAAAAATACTGTGGAATTGTTTTAAGGGGGAGTTGTGAATATCTGTGATGCTGAGACCTAAATGGAGTTACATATTTCATGCAAACCTCATTCATTGCTGGTGTGCAGCTCCCTTGCTGGCAGTGGGATTATTTAGAAACAGCACTAAGGAGAAGAGGACGTAGTCCAAGGATGAAGAGCTTGTAGCATACCCATTTCTGTCATGCAACGCCTCTGTTTTTGTGTTTGTTCCGTTTCCCAGGTGATGCAACTTCTCGTTAATAAGAGGAGAGCAGAAGCTAGAAGTCCATTTGCCTGCATCTCAGTTCCCCAAAACCACCTAAGGGAACTGGGGCATCTAAATCCCTTTGTCCTTTTAGAAAATCCCATTCACGTTTTTTTGCTGTCTCCATTGCACCTACTTGCATGAGCTGTGTTCATGTCATCTCCTTGCCTTTGGATTTCTCACTGATAAGAGACTTAGTTTTGTTGAATCATGTACTTTTGTTTTCCTGGGAATGCAGAGGGGGTGGGGGGGTCTGCTTCAAATGAGTAATGCTTTTTTCTCCTTGGCAAGTGAATATCAGAGCCATTGTGTTGTACAGTGATTTTGTTTGCAAAATCCCTACTGCTGTGCTAGTTGGATGTGTTATTGGATTAGGTATGGGCTGAGTCATGTCTCTCAGTGATTGTTAAGAGAGAGCCTCCTCTTTTCTTTGATGCATAAAAGCAACTGACAGTTCACCTGCGAAAGCACAATGAGATTTTAATGGAGCTGGAGAATGGGATCAAGAACTCTCGCAAGCTGGAGACGTTTTGCAGAGATTTTGAACTCCAGAAAGTCTGCTACTTGCCTCTCAATACCTTCCTCCTCAGACCTTTACACAGGCTTATGCACTACAAGCAGATAATGGAGAGGCTTTGCAAGCACTACCCTCCAAGCCACATAGACTTCAGGGATTCAAGAGGTAAGTAAGAGAAAAGACATCAGTTCTTGGAGCTGGGGAATGGCATCCAAATCCATTAGAGGCGTACGGCTGGAGAAAAAGATTTTTTTTTTTTTTAAGCCTACATCAAAAGAGGATTGAGTTGCAAAATCCAGCCCTCAGAACACCATAAACAGTACGATTAAGGTTGCTCTTCTATACACATTATGCCACAGTCTGGGCAGGTACTTGGAACAGAATTCTGCTGGGGGTTATTAAACATACAGAAATGAGAGCAGGTTCAGGAAGTCTCTTGAACTGAAAACAGTTGGGAGGTTGGGAGGGAGCACAGGGAATATACCATATGTGCTTGTGTTGTTCCTAGCTTTCCCTAGAGATCCTCTAATAACACAAAATACTAGCCCAGGTGAACCTTTGGTCTGACCCAGTAGGGCTGTTGTTATTATGTCTAACTGTTATTTGTCTTTTTTTTCAAGACATACAATTTGCTCTGTTACCATTTCCGTGTTTCAGGAGCTCAAAGCAGCCAGCATGGGTTGGTTTTGGGTTTGGGGTTGGTTTTTTTTTTTTTTCAAACATGAAGAAATTGCTCTCCTGTAGCCTGAACTCGCTGCCTGCCATTTCTTTCTGATGGTTTGCTCTCCTTCCTCCTTGCCCCCATCCTCCACACCTCTTGTAAGCTTTGTGTGGTTAAGGATAACTCCGTTATCTGGACAGCATTGGTGAAGATCTGTGGAAGAGCTTGGGCAGGGAGCAGCGCTCAGCACGACTGCTCCCAGGCATAAGGTGTGAGCTGAGCTCCCTCAGATTCTGTGGGATGAGACCCACAGCAGGCAGTGCCCAGAATGCAGAGCCAACCTGACCTGTGGCAATAGGAAGTGCCACAGAGACCTGTGACACTGGAGTGCTGTGTGACACAGGTGTTGGCCCAAATGTCGCTGCTGCCTGAATGATCTCAAACAAGGCAGCAAGTAGTGCCTGCATTTTTTTCAGCCAAGGCTAGAGGATGAGGATGATGTGTCCATTCTCCTCTCCCCAGAGAGAGTAGCAGTCTGATTCCTGCTCCACTTTTGTAAAGGATACGAACATGAGATTCACAGGTGAAAATAAGAGAACATGAGAAGGACAGTGTGACTTAGAGACCCCATCACTCTGGGATCAGTCTCTCACTAAGGTGTTTACAGATTCTTCTTAAAGGTCATAGTCTACAGGAAGCAAAAAAAAAAGTAAATTGATTCCCAGCAGAGAGCATAGGTCTCCCACTAGCAGGTGGATGAACTGAGCAATGATGTAAGAAGGAGAATGGAACCGCTGTTACTGTTTATGTGGCTGTGGTTTTTTAACACAAATGGCTGTAACTGCTCTTCTGGCACTGAAGTCAGCCTGTGTCTTTGGCCCATTCAGAGACTGCCCACCCATCCAGGTGTATCAAGGCTGGTGCTCCCATACGTGATGGCACAGGCAGTGTCTTTGGAGAGAATGGAGTAGAGCTGTGAGGTGGCTCAGTGATGTGCAGCCGTTTGGTTGTTCTCGAGGGTGGGACTGAGGACAGACCCCAAGATGTTTGCCATCTGAAATGATACAATAAGTGACACTGCCATTTCCTGCTGTTTTCGAATAGGAACCTGACCCAGTGTGCTGCAAGCAGGGGGGAAAATGCTTTTTTTTCAAGCATAAAGAGCATCCCTAGATTGATCAGAGTTGTAGGAATTTAAGTCCTTTATGAAAACTCATTCACTGGTGCTCTGGATTGACCCTACTGTACTTAAAAAGTTCCTGTGGCTAAAAGAGAGCAAACTTTTGGTTTAGGAAAATAGACTGTCTCTTCATCACAACATTCCACCCCTTCCACGGTGTAAGATGATGTTCAGAGTTTGTGTGGGTTTTAGTCTGCCTGAGTAGCTTTATGCTCTCCAGAAGAGTAGCACAAGGAGGTTCCTGAGCTGGGTACTGCCGACAAAAGCTGTATTTCTTTTTGAACATTCTTGTAAATTTTTAATAAGCACTTTATGGATTTGTCCATCTAGCTGCTTTGGCTGAGATTTCTGAAATGGTGGCTCAGCTCCACGGTAATATGATAAAGATGGAGAATTTCCAGAAGCTGCATGAACTGAAGAAAGACTTGATAGGCATGGACAATCTGGTGATCCCAGGAAGGGTAAGTAACAGAGTTGGGATCAAGATTTGATACAATTTCAAATCATTAGGTATGTTTTAAAAACCTGTTTATTAGGGGCAGGTGTGAAATTGCCTTTCCTCAAACAAACCTTTTTCTGTCACTAAAAACTGTCAGATGTAAACATAATAATGCCAAATGTCATGGTTTAACCCCAGCCAGCAGCCAAGACCCACACAGCTGCTTGCTCACTGCCCCAACAACAGGACCAGGGAGAGAATCAGAAGGGTAAAAGCAAGAGCACTCGTGGGTTGAGATAAGGACAGTTTAATAGGGAACGCAGAAGCCACACACACAAGCAAAGCAAAATAAGGAGTTCATTCACTGCTTCCCATGGGCAGGCAGGTGTTCAGCCACCTCCCGGAGAGCAGGGCCCCATCACGTGTAATGGGGAGTTGAAATGCCATCACTCCAAATGTCTCCCTCCTCCTTCTTCTTCCCTCCACTTTACATACTGAGCATGATGTCATCTGGTCTGGAATATCCCTTTGGTCAGTTGGGGTCACCTGTCCTGGCTGTGTCTCCTCCCAACCTCCCATGCACCTCCAACTTCCTCACCAGCGTGGCAGTAGGAAAAGCAGAAAAGGCCTTGGCTCTGTGTAAGCCCAGCTCAGCAGTAACAAAAACATCTCTTTATTATCAACCCTGTGTTCAGCTACTTGTGCCCAGCACAAATCCAAGACACAGCCCCATAGCAGCCATGGTGAAGAAACTAACTCTACCCCCAGCTGAAACCAGCACACCATAGAAAACAGCACCTTTAAAGCAGGAAAGGCAATCCTCTTTATTACCTTTTTACTGATTCTTTAAGCTCTGTCTTTTGTATAGATTTGGACAGTTTTAGGAAATTTCAAATATCTTTTACAACAGAGGCAATAAAAATGGAGTATTTATCACAGCATTCAGAACTTGAGCAGTTGCACATTTTATGCTGCCCTTATTTTCTTTTCCCAGCCCTCGATGCTCGAGCTTGACAGATTAAAGACAAGTAAGGTTATTTGTGCTGGGGTACCTTCAGCCCTTTCACCATGCCTTGCTTTGAAACTCATGGCCCTGGGGAGGAGCAGTCTCTTCAGTCTACATGTAACATTAGGCAATAATTTTTGAGACAGTGTTGCCTTAAATAAACACTTTTAATTCTGGTATAAGAATACCAACATCTCTTTTTTACTTACCATGCTTTTTTAAAAGCGAAGGCTCATTTCAGAAGAAATGAGCCACTGTGTAATATTTGTAGCCTTTTTTATTTTCCTAGGCAAATGTATCTGTGTGTGCAAACTTGACAGTTGTCTGTTGCTGAAGTAGTTTCCTCCCCATCCCCTTGACTTTTGTGTGTAATACCCAAAACCAGAACGTGCAGCCAGGTTTGAAGTTGATGTGCCATTGGGAAGGCAGTGCTGAGCACAGGTATTTCTGGATTTGTGGCTGTTCTCCACTCCCTCCCTTTACATCTTCCCTGTCTCCAAGCAGCTGCCACAGCTCATGTTTCTTTCTAGTGATCCACAGACTGTTCACATCCTTGGCAAGCCCCTCGGGACATTTCACAGCCTGTGCATCTCTCTGTCACATGAAATTAAATGCTGTCATTGGGTGTTTCTGCTACCCTCGTCTATTTAAAGTCTGAGCAGTCTTCCTGTCCTAGGAAGTTCAAGGAAAAGGCAGATGGGGGGGCAGAAGTTGTTCGCCTGCCAAGGCAAGAAGCATTGGCCACCACGCTCTGGCACATGCCCAGGGTGTTGCTGCTTCCAGCCCTTTGGCTGCTCTTCTGGCTCTGACTCAAATCCCTGCCCTTGTGCAGGCAGGGCTGGGAGGCAAATGCCACTGTAACCCCATCCTCTTCAGGTTGTCCCAGAGCGGGATGTCTGCTGCTGCCAAGCTGGTTCCTGTGCTGGACATGAAAACCTCTCGTGGCTGGTTGTACGGGCAGGTGGCAGTGACCTGCAGCTCTGGAGTGGTCACCACCGCTGGCTGTGGTGGTGTTGAGCCTGCCAGGGACTATCAGGTGGTACCACACGGTACTAATTGTGATTAATATTCCTTGGAGGCCAACAACAGCTTCCAGTGGCCTCTCTGGTAGCATGAGCCTACTGTGGTATAGGGATAACCTCCTCTAGCCACGTTTCCACCCTTTAGCCCATAGGCAGTGCAGGTGGGGGCACTGGACACACCACAGCAAGCCTAAGGTGTTCAGATTGGTTCTCTGAACAGGTTAATCTTAGCCAGCTTATTCCTAAATGCAGGTGATTTAGGTGCTTTATACAGGAGTAGAATGACCTTAGAAAGACTGTAGTAAATAAATATAAACCTCTTAGCAGAAGTTGGAGGGAGAAAAATTATATGAAAAATGGTATTTTCGTGGATTTCAGAGAAATATAAGGGTGAGTTACTACATAGTTCACAGTAAGCCCAGGAAATCCAGCTTTATGAAAGTTTCAGATGTGCTACTTTTCCTCTATTTCCATCCCTAAACATTCTTAAACACTATGATCTGAATTAATGTGCTGTATTATATGACATGGATGGCGCTGGGATAACCCACACTGCCAGACAAATGTCTTTCTTTGTCTGCTGCTCATGGTGATGTTGAGTTGTCTAGCTGGTGTAACATTGCAGTGAATGAGGGCAATGTATGCCACATGCACCACAGAAGATTACCAGTGGCTAACCAAGGACATATATATCATTAGTTTTTATGTCATTTGTGCTGTGAAAAATACTCATTTAAAACTGACAAAAGAGGGAGCTGTCTGAAGGAATTAATGTCAGGTAAAGACAATTTTGCGTAGCTGAATTTTCTTAAAATGAATGAAAGGAGTTTATCCTAAAGACAGTTACAAATGGAATTATCCTGTAAATTAGATTTCTAACATATTTAATAAAATTAAAAGTCTTGGTAACTGATAGTCAAGTCATTTGTATGACCAAGTAGTCATATTTCTCTTTACATACTTTAAAAAAATCATCATTTTTGCAGGAGATACATTTTTGTTTTGTGTTTGTTTCCCACAGGAGTTTATTAGACTGGGCAGTCTTAGTAAATTGTCTGGAAAAGGTTTACAGCAACGGATGTTCTTTCTGGTAAGCAAGAAGACAATTTTTCTTTATACAGTGAAATGTAACTCTAAGCATCTACTAGACATAACTGTTAGACTTGAATTTTGAATTACAGTAAGTATTTTTAGACAGCCTTATTTAAATTAACAAAGTACATCACCCGTGCAGCTGGTTGTTAAGAACCTAGATTTCTGTTCAAATCCAATATTCTCTTTGTAACTGCTTCTTACAAAGATAAAACTATTTTTCATATGACAATGTGAATATAATAATAAAATAATACCTCCTTGCACCTTGTTTTAAATAAGAGCAGAGTCATTGCAAAATGAAAAGTGGCACCAGGGATAGTGATTGTATTCAGGAAAGAAGATAAAGAGTGACTCCTGGTGATATGAACAATAATTCTCACAATGCTCTCAGAACACATTACGGAACCAAATTTTTCCATAAACCCTTCAGTTTCAGCATGAGTGCCCAGCATGTTGATGGACCTGCCTGTACTTGGAGATACATTTTGTGGCTTCTGAACTAGAAAAGTTTGTCTCCTCCCACCACTTTCACGTGACAGTGATCCCACTCTGTCTCTGATCCACAGGAGTCCACTGAATAGTTCCTCCTCTCTTTTCTTCCTACCCAGCTGATTTGCTGCCAAGCTCCCCATCTTACTGCTGCTGTGCACTTGGTGCTGGGGCCCTGGGATGCCCAGCAGAGTGCACAGATTTTTTTAGTGCACAAAACACTGAAGAGTCAGGGCACTGTGGCAGAAAAATGCTTTCTTGGCTTCTTGTGTGCAAAAGGTGAAGGCAGTGGCTGTGTAGAAAAGCTTGTGAGTGTGGTAGTTTTTACAAGGTGTTTGACATTTAATCTTTCAAATGGGCCAAAGATATAACCCAATAAGTCTACCTGGCTAGGATTATCCTCTGCCTTTAAAGGCACTGAAGAGGAAACCTAATGAATACAGTGCATATTTTCTTGCATACCAACAGATACTAGATGATGCCTTGGTATTATACCTGTATAAAACATTAAAAATCTGAGACTAGACTCTCAAGTCAGTTGCTCGCACTGCCAAAGAAGTCTTTTATCTGTCTTAAGTACCAGAATCTATTTGGAGGTAAAATCCCAGGTCAGTACTGTGGGATTCCACATACATGTGAATCATTGGCAAAATTAAATCCCCCTCTAGCGGCTGATCCACAAAGCTTTGTGAATTACTGCTGCTGCACTGTAGAGGTCTGTGGTGAGAGCTCTGTTTCACACCACAGACTGTGATTTTCTTAATGCAGACATCTGGTTTGAGAAAAATACCCTTTGACTCAGGTAGCCCAGTGAAAATACTCTGTTTATTTTATGGCAGCAAAATGCAGGCGGTCATTTGACATGCTTCAGACAACTGTTGTTACCTGCAGAAAGCTCTACGAATTGAGATTCTCAGTCTTGGTATTTTTAGCTTAAACCATCTACCTTAGAACAGGTCTCCCAGCTTCCTTCTGAATAGGGGGAGTAAAAGACAGCCACTCTGTTTATAAGGGCTGAGTTAGACACACCTCTTGGGCACGTTTTCTTATCTTTTCACTCAAAGCAGGAGTAAATATTGGTGAAACATACACCTTCTGTAGCTTCAAAGTGCAGCAGAGTGTGAAATGTACCACTCTGTTTCACTGCTGTTGAGGCTTGATAGTTCTGACCCAGAGATCACAAAGGGAGTATTAGAAGGCATTGGAAAATACCCAGTGGAAAATTATGGAGACATACCTAAAACTAGCTGGAAAGGAAGGCAGGCAAGATAACATTAGGTGGTGGAATGTCACAGAAGCTATTATTTTGGATTCATGCATTAGGATTGCCATATAAATACTCAGCTTTCCTGTATTCACCATTCTGATTTTTCTTTCACATACATACATGCCAACCAACATCATTCTAATGATGCTTATTCTTGCTTTTTAGTTCAATGATATCTTGTTGTACACAAGTAGAGGACTGACAGCATCCAACCAGTTTAAAGTCCATGGGCATCTTCCACTGTATGGCATGACAGTAAGTATTGTGAGAACTTAAGGGATTCATGCTTAAGTGGCCATTTGTGGTCCCACCTTAATTGCTTGATGCATTTCTGCTGGGCTGAAAACAGCAGCAGCGGGGGGTGTTCTCCGATTCCGTCTTGGGTTCGGCATCTGTTCCTGCAGCCTTCTGCACAGAGGTGATCACATAGCAAAAGTGAGGGGGAAAAGGCATTTTTGAGGGCTGCTTCCTCACAATGCAAACTTCCCTGGAGATGGGTTCTTGAATTTTTTTCAACCATTAATTTGACCATGATTCTTACAAGTAATTCATCACCAATTCACTATAGACACACAAGACAAGTAAACAGTAGCAACAATCTAATTTGTATAAAAAAGCATTTCCTAATGTTTCCATTTCTGTATCTTAGAGCCAAAGTAGTGGGAATCTGGCAGCAAAATGTCATTTGGAGCTCTTATTGCAATTCTTCTGGAAAACAGCCAGTTCAAGCCAACAGCACCTATTTACCTCTTTTTGCATTGTTCCAAAAATATTTTTGCTGATTTCAAAACACTTTCATTCCCTCCATTACTTTCAATGGAACTTCTCACTGGTTTGTATCTATTCTATACGGTTGTCCTGAGAATTGAGTTCAGTAGTCACTACCACGGTAACTGATTTTCTCTAAACACTTGCAAGGTTTCAAGTTTTATCTAGTGTTTCAAGGCATCTGCTCAGTTCTTGATGGCCATTTTGCCTGGACTTGCTCTGGACTTGCTCACAACAGAACTCTGCTATGCTGCAGTTTCCAGAGCACTCCCAGCCCTTTAACACATCCTTTTGTACAATAAATCACTCTTCTGATAAAAATACTTTCTTTGACACAAGGCAGACAAAGCCATGCTTTTGGTTTAAGAGGTTATTGCAGAACTTACTATTCTTCCAGCATGCAAGGCACTGTTTTTTTCCTCAATACCTAGCTCAAATTTGTTTGTGAGCATTTCTCCTAGTTTTCTTTTCCCCAATGGTAAGAGCTCAATTCAGTTCACTGTTTCACCTTAATAAATATGTGCTTCCTGCAATCTGACTGCATTTGGCCTTTTATCTCTCAGATGGAAGAAAGTGAGGAGGAATGGGGAGTTCCTCACTGTCTAACACTACGAGGTCAACACCAGTCCATCGTTGTTGCTGCAAGGTAATTCACTGGAGACAAAGTCCACATGTGCATTGTATTTCTCTGCAGCTATCACAGTGGGACAGAGAGGCATCATTTTGTTTGTATTTGCTCCTAAAACACTCTCCTCAAAGGTATATTCTTTTGTGAAAGCCACTTGTTAAGAAAAAAGTGGATGGGACATAATAGAGTTACAATTGTGCAAGCTGGAACCAAAACTAAGCTATCAGGAAAAAAAAAGTAGCATCTTGTGTCTGAATTTATTTAATTCAGAAGTAAGCTCGGCTTGTGTCTATTTCTTAGAGTTTGCTTTCAGCCTGTATGAAAGTGAATAAAACCTGAATTTTCATTGTTAGTACCCGTGCTGAAATGGACAAATGGACTGAGGACATCCAGATGGCAATAGACCTGGCAGAGAAAAGCAGTGGCCCTGCCCCAGAGTTACTGGCAAGCAGCCCACCTGATAATAGTAAGTAAATGCCAGAGAATAAGGTTTATTCACTTTTGTCAATATGATTGGTGGTTGCTTCTAAGCAAAGTGGTGAAAACTGCTGGCCATAGGTCAAACTGATACATTGAAAGTGGATTTATATACATATATATGTATAGATATATTGATATATGTGCCATTTTAATTTTCTTGTTGATGTTAGCAGAAAGTTTCATTGAATAGAGAAGTGACTTAAGCATAATGATTCCAGGAACTATTTAACACGATTTGGGCAGTGCCTGTCCTTGGAAGGTATTAAAAACACCAACAAAGCATGGTAGTTAGTCTTTAATTCTAACATTTGCAGAAACACATAAAATAATTATATAAAATATAATAATCTATTTAAAGTCTGCACAAAATTATTTCTAAAATGGTGTTTTAAAATTAGTTCACAATACTGTGGACAGAATGGATTGTTTAATTTTTCCAATTATATATGTTGTTGCATAGAGGAAGAAAGATGCTTTTTCCCTGCATTTCATAGAGTCTCCTGATGAAACTACTGTAGACCAGGAATCTGAGGACGACCTCAGTGCATCCCGCACCTCACTCGAACGTCAGTCACCACACCGTGGCAACACTACGGTGCACGTCTGCTGGCACAGAAATACCAGTGTTTCAATGATCGACTTTAGTGTTGCTGTGGAGGTATCTGCCTCAGAACGACCTGAACTGCAGCTCCAGGCTCGCTTTTGAATGACAATTTCCTTTTTGCTCCTCCTTAACAAGTGCACTGCTCCCTTGTCTCCTTCTGGGGAAGTTTCAGGCACGCTTATTAAACCGCCTCCCTTATCCTCAAATGCTGGCATAAACCGTCACTCAAGAAGCACGTATCTGCTCCTGTCGTGCACCTCTGTACCGTTAGAGCAGTAATTTTCATAGAAGCAACTGTCCAGAAAAAAAGCTGATGCCCTTTAAAATGTAAAGCAGTTCAAACTGTCTTAATGCTTTCAGTTACAGAGGCATTAAGTCATTGCTCGAGCGGAAAGGATATTGTCTTTAGCTGCTGCAGCCAGAGTTTTAATTATGTGTATTACTAACTTATTTCTTTACCTAGCCATCTTTTCTGGAACCTTGTCTCATTGCTCAGTCTCATCTGCTTTTTCTTTATTTGCATTTTCCACCTCAAAACAAACCCCGTTTTTTACTCCTCTGATCACAGCTAAGCCAATTTGATCCACAATTGTTAATTCTGTATGCAACAGCCGAGGTGCAGACATTGTCTTTTCAAAGATTGAAACTACCTAGCTCAGTGTAGGTTTTACAATGAGGTGGTAAGCCTGCTGTGGTGTTCTTCCTTCACCCAAGAGAGTCCAAGGAGCTCTGCGTACTTTATCACAGCCCTCATCAAATGGAAATTTATGCTCTATGAAAATGGAAAAAGGAATCTTAAAGCTGAGTGGATTTGCACTCAAGTGGCAGCCCTCAGACATCAGGCCCCCATTGCTCTAGAGAAGATGCACTGATGCAGAACATAGTGATGCAAGGAAAAACATATTCACAGGTTGTGTAACTGCCTCTGTTTTTAAACAGGAGGTGAGTTTGTTGCTGAAATATTACAAGATTATTCTGTACTAAAAAATGCTGACTGTAGAGCCTCATTTCAATTCCACGTAGGTGGGATTTTCTGCTCTTTGTGCCCTTTATACCCTATATCCTGCAAGGGAGGAATAGTTCAGCACAGGACAAGGTCTCGTATTTTTCCCTAAAGCAGAGGGCTTATTACAAATAGATATAAAACTTACACCAGTGACTCATTCTAATGATTAAAACATTCAGTTAGGCAAATCTAACTAAGTCTGAGATCAGTGCTCATTGTTGCTCATTTTTGTTCCTTCCCTGTGCCTCAAATGAACACAAAGCAGCGAAGACCAAGCACACCCTGGAGCCATGCGTTGTTCTGTGAAAACATCTTCAGCTCCACTGCTGCTCCATGCGTGGCAGGTCCCACTCATGCTCACGTCATTCTGTCGGTGACTCTCACTTCAGCATTGTCGTTTATTTTCTTTGTGTCTCTCCCTCCTTTCTGTCTCTCTCGTGGTAGAAGATCCTCTCTCTGTCAGTGACTGTTCCTCCCTACCTGCTGGACTGATCAGTGATCAGCGGCCTGTTTCCATTTCATATGTCTGCTGGTACCGAATGCAAAGCCTGTCCTTTTATGATATCCTCCAGAGTAATGAGGTAACAGAAAATTAAGGAGTACACCTGTGACTTAGAGCAAGGAGGCAGTAGGCCAGAAATCAGAGAATAGGATGATTTAAAGGAAAGGCTTTAATGCATATCCAAGGCTGGTGAAAACAGAACTTTTTTAAGACTCCTTCATTTGTAGTAGCTACACCAAGACCCCCAGATTTTGACTATTAAGCTTTACAGATTAAGTTATTAGCTTCTGTATTAGATAAAGAGAATGATGTAAACAGCTGTTGTGATCGAGGCAGGAGCCCTCACAGTCAACAAGGAATGGGAAGTCATTAATAATTCACTGAGAACTCCTGTTCATTTGCAAGGAACAATGATGGTCTGCTTTCCATCTTCACTATGTGAAGAGCAGTTTCTTCAACCAGCCATTAAATACATGTACTTGGTTATGGCTTTCTCCTCCTTTTTGTTAAACTATCCAAAATCCAGCTAAAAATAAGGTTAAAGGTCCTTGTTTTTGAAATCTTTGAAAAGTACCATGTGAGCTCTCTGGTTACAGAGACCACAGTCTCTATGTGCAATTCTAAAGTATGTCATAATTTTCCTTTACATCACAAATTCATGTCAGACTTTCTGTTTCCATTCTATTCACGTATCATTCTAAAAGAACAGAGTAGGATTAACAAGACTGAAATGTAGTAATATATTGCTGAAAGCCATCTCCATGGATAAAATGATTAGTGTAGTAGCATTGAGTTTTCAGAAATACCCAGCTGCAAACAAAAAAATACATTACATAAAGTACTACTCAGCAGTAGAAAAATGCAGAAGAAAAGTACGTCCATTCAATTGAAGCATTTTCATGTACAACCAGGTCACATAAAACCAGATAAAAGCAAATTATTTTTCTTACAATAATTAAGCTTCAGGTACTTTTCACTGTTTTACTTGGCTGCTTTTGATCTGTTTCAGAACCAGCTGTCTGGAAATCTCCTAAGAAAATTCAAAAACAGCAATGGGTGGCAGAAGCTATGGGTGGTGTTCACCAACTTCTGCATGTTCTTCTATAAATCGCACCAGGTAACCAACTGGGCAAGTGTGAGTGGCTGGAGAAGACAGTATGAGGTTCTTTTCCGAAGAGGGACAGCTCCACACACAGCCTTCACTGCCACTGGCACACAGAGCAGGGCACACTCTGTTCTTGGGTCAGTTCTTTCCTGAAGCTTTCAACAGTCACAGTACAGATCATTCTTGAAAGCACAGCAGAGCTCACCACTGCTCAGAAGCTGCGGTGCAAGTTTAAACCAGGCTTTTCTCTTGCACAAATTCTAAGATCATTACAATTAAAAACTTAAAAATGACTTAAAAATTTTGTTTACCATTGCTGACACTTAAGCCAAACAAGAGAGAACAGCAGTCACTGATTTAGTCCACCTGAGCAAACATCTGGGATTTCTGTCTAGAATCTGCTGGACTTTTGCATCTGTTTGAGCAGGGCATAAGCACAAAGTAACTTGAGTTGCTACATTGTGTTTTCATGTTATAGAAATCCTTAATGATTAAAGGAGGAATTGGAGGATATTCTACACGTAAGAGGGATGAAGAAATCATTTGCCATACAGTAAAAGGACTTTAGCAGTGAACCTGCCAGGTGGCCAGCACACCTCTAAAGGAGTAGGTGTTTGCAAGGCAAGGATGAACCTGTGTGGTGCCCTGCCAGTGGCAAATGATGGAGCCTTATGTTCATCAGTTTGAAAGTAGTGAAACTCCAAGATATCAGCCAGCTTTCCTTCAAGGGAGTACTGATAGGATCAGCCTGCAGCAGATCCTTATGCGAAGGGTCTATAATGATGACCAACTGAAAGTACCAGACAATTAATTTTATTGCAATTGTATAAATCTGTTATTTTTCTGCACATGTAGAAATGCAGTGACCTTTAAATGAGTGTGTAGCTGCCTTCCATTTACTTACGTGCTCTCTTTACTTAAGGGCATTTGATCTCACAGCACTTTCCATCATATCTTTTCAGGACAATCATCCTTTAGCCAGCCTTCCTTTATTGGGCTATTCACTTACCCTTCCTTCTGAATCTGAAAACATTCACAAAGATTATGTGTTCAAGCTGCATTTCAAATCCCATGTGTACTACTTCAGGGCTGAAAGTGAATACACCTTTGAAAGGTAAGTTTGTTTTCTTTTAGAGAAATTTTTTGTTAAATTCCAGGAGCATTCTTCCAAAGGTGAGTAGATGCAAAGTTTAATAAATTGGTTCAGTAATACACGCACATGGTTCAGCACAACTGGAGAAAGAACCTTTAAAATTATAAAAGAAATTTTAAACCTGATACCGCTAAAATCAAATGATTGGTTTTGATGATATGGAAGCAGTAATAGTAATTACTGCAAAACCTGGAATTATCCAATCAAAATTGATCAGGCTGGCTGTATGGGGAGCTCCATATCTCAGACTTCAGGAAGCATGTGAACAGATCACAGGACATCTCAGTAGCTCTTCAGAATAGCTTTGCTTCCTCTAGTACAACTTCATGGAAAATCCACACCTGAAATAAAATACCAGTTTTTATAGAAGCAGCTGTTCCTACTACATATTTATGCCACTTCACCATGTAATTTTTACACTTCCCACTGAACATCAGATACATGGAGAGCTGGGGAAAAGGCACTACTCCTCCTAATTTGTGGTTTGTGATTGTTCATACATGGAACTAATTTAGTCCTTTTATATGAGGCATGAGCATGTCAAAAATCATGACATCTTCGTCAAAGAAAGCTATTCTTAACTTTTAGCCATGTCAGTCTAAAACTATAAACGAGGCAGATTGTGGGAAAGTGGTGATAAAATAAAACCACACAATGCCTTTATCAGTTCTAGGAAAAAGAAGTAGAAATTGCAGCTAAAGTACATTTTTTTGCTCTTAAATTAAGAATGGTTGATCTCAATTGCTCATTGCTTGGACAACTCAGAAAAAAGATACTTGGTGTCTGCAGAGCAAGTAAAACTACTACTAACTTCATGAGTTTTGGGTCCCATACCTGCTGTCTGTTCTCTCTAAACCTCCTTACAGTCATGGCAATTGTGTGGATCCACTTGACTTCAGATAGACTTAGGGGTGAAGTAGGAAGATGCTCCCACAGGCACTGAAAATCAAACTGTACAACCAATAGCACAGACCGTATCTGTCAAGAAATCCTTCCCTGGGAACTGACCTTTCTTTTGTTTGTGCCTCTCCTCGTGCCTCCTCACAGATGGATGGAAGTGATCCGAAGTGCCACCAGCTCTGCCTCACGCCCTCGAGCTCTGAGTCACAAAGAGCCTCACGCCTATTGACAGCTAAACAAGCCGTTGTATTGATTGTCCAGCAGCTGCTGATTTTCTAGAGGACATTTGAAACTCTTTTTCTCCCTCCAAGTTTAAGAAAACTTACACTTTGGTAAAAGAAGAGAATAAGTATGGTTTTGCAGAATCTTTCACAATTCCTCAGCAAAACTGTTTAAGTTCTCCGTATATACAAACTAGTTTACCATCATCCCAGTGGCTGCGGTTTGTTTCATGTCTTGTATTTTGTCATTCTGTGCTGTTTTTAGCTTGTGCCAGTATTAAAATATTGTCCTTATTAGAGTGCCAAATGCCAAAAGACAGTTTGTTGCCTCAAAGATTGCACCTAAAAAAACTCCCAGATGACTGAAATCTGAAAACTTTCTCCTCTGAGGCAAACACTATTTTCTTCTCTTTTCATAAAAGTATATTATTTTTTTTTACCATGTTAATCTGTAGACTGCTGGGCTTTTAAATGTAGATGGATTTTCACAATATAGAATATAATTATATATACAGCAAGCAGTCTAACAGGAATGAGATAACTTTCAGATTTCATGCTTTTTTTCTCAGTCTTTCTACATTTAATCAGCAACAATTTACTAATTTTCTATGTTTAACAAGGAAACAGTTTACAGCTCATTCTCATTTCCCTTTGGGGTTACAAATCCATGTGGTATAAATAAAGTATAGGGTTCTTACCTAACCATTTTCTTGGTGCAAGTTGACCAAATTGTTCATCTGTTGGCTTTGAAAAGTGAGTACTACTTGGAAGACAAAAAATCTTTAAAATAATCCAGTGCAATATTATTTGGGCTGTTAATGTACTGTGAATGGTATGTACAAGAAGAAATTAAAGGCTGTGGTGACATTCTGCTGTTTGTTTTACGAACTTGAAAGAAAACCTGTATGCTACAAGAACCGCAGCTATTTGTGATTCATTTGTAACGTTTTGGTAACTAAACTGCTCTAAGCTTTAGTACTGGGGGTACTACTGAAGCCCCAAGTTTTCATTCTGCTTGCTACACATCCCAAATTGACTTCCAGTTTATTGTTGGAATTTCAGTCTCTTCCTCTCTCTCCCGGGGCTCAGGCAGAGAGAGTGACTTACACAACCTGCAGCCGAATTACCTATTTTGTATGCCTGGCTTTAACAGCAGCTGGCACTCCATTTTGGATAAGCTGGTGGTGCACTGAGAAGGTTGGCAGCACTGTATCTACAAGGCTTAGATGCCTTTGCTCAAGTTTTAAGAAACACTGTTACCAGGGTGATGTAAAACTTCCATTAGCAGAAGTTTGATGTGCTGGTAACCCCCATCACCATTACATGCCTTGGAGGAAGCACAGTGCTAAGCAGAGGGGGCCTGAAGGTCAGTCTGGGAAATGAAGCTGGGAAGTTCGATCCCTGCTTTTTCTTCATCCAGCTCCTCACTTTGTTAATGGCTTATCTGTGTGCAATGTGTAAAATGGCTTCTTACAGCTTTGCTCACAACAAAAGGGAATAAAATACCTCACAATACCATTGTACATATGCCTGTTTTGAGACAGTAAAGACTTCTTTCTATTACCCCCGACCTCAAACATACCTCCATCCAAGATGAGGATGGGTTCCTAACCCCTTAGGACATGCAGCAGTCCCCATGGCCAAATCCAAGCACACCTTGACAAAGGGAAACTCTTTTCAGAGCATTTCCTTCAGCTGCATGGAAACTTTCAGCCCCCTGGACAGGTAGCATTCTGCAGTTGCTCTTTTCCTCAGCTATTGCCCCTGGCTCTCCATACCAACGCAATAATCACACCTACCCTAGAGCATTGCCTCTGCCTAGGATGTGCTAAGGACAAACTTGGAAGCTAGGTAGGAAAATCTGAAGCCCATTTTCCCAGCTGCAGCGCCCACTGCCTTGTCCATTCCAAGCCTGTGACCCACCTCAGTATTAACAGAATTCCAGTGCTTCAGGACTGACCTGGACTGTGACCAATGATCTGTGTAGCGAGGAGAAGACGAAATAACACAGCATAAATGAACAACAACTCAGCTGCAGCCTTACTGGTCTGGAACAACAATGCTGAAAAAGCAACAGCACTTGATGTTGCTATGAAGTAAAAGGCTGCAGACCTGATCCCACCAAAAATTATTATTACTGAGTGGTGTAGTGGTTTGGTCCAAAATACTCATTACTGTTTATCTGCTGTGA